>NW_013743905.1:0-4459 GCF_000517525.1 Limulus polyphemus
ATTAAGTAAGGACTTGTGTCGCTAAAGTTTGGTCGGAACGAATTTACGGGAAATCAATTAACAAACGGAAACGTAACAATATGTTCTTTACCGTAAGGTTTTGTCAAAATTGTAAATATGTTTTATTCAGAAATTGTAAAGAACAACAACTAAAGATTGAATTCTTTAAACAGTTAGCAGAAATTTTCTATGAAATATTTTCATTACAACAGTTCTTGTCTAATCTAAAAACGAAGTTAGGAATACATTTAAATTTGTCATAATTAATTACAACTGTGTACTAGATATACAAAGTAATAAATAAATTGCATCTGATCGTCTTTTTTGTATTGTTGTAGTTTTATTAAATAGGCTAGCATAAAAGAAGCTGACAAATAAGCTTTTTAAATCTTCATAATATGTGAGATTTAATCTGATACTAAATTATGATTTCACTAAAAGTGAGCAAGAAAACATTTCTACTTTTACCAACAGATTGCTAAAAGTCTCCTTTATGTACTTCTTCATGAGTTATGATTTATTATCATCACATTTTATATTTCATCAGAAGTATACAAAGGGTTCAGTATATTATATAAAAATAAATTTGAATATGCAAATCAACAAGTCCTATGACAATCACAGTTGATAAAAGGTTCCAGTGGTACAGTATGCATCAAAGCTACATTTCTTAGGTAGTTTGATGCCACCAAGACTTTGTTACATTTGGGAAAGTATGAAATAGCCATGAGAAATAATCATACACTCAGATTACGAAGATTGGGCCCCCCAGTAGCACAGCGGTATGTCTGCGGACTTACAACGCTAGAATCCGGGTTTCGATACCCGTGGTGGGCAGAGCACAGATAGCCCTTTGTGTAGCGTTGTGCTTAATTTCAAACAAACAAACAAACAAACGAAGATTGGTTCAGATTATGGACTTTTTAAAATGGGGATAATATTTAAACTTAGTTGAACTGAGAAATAAAGGAACATTCATCAACTTGGAGTATCAGAACCATCCAGAAAGAGACCTGCAAAAAACTGCATCCCTGCTATGGTAAGAATCTATGAATACAAATGTCTGTAACAAAAATCATACACTGTCCCAGCCAATAGAATGCATCATAATAAAAAAGGATCTCCATCTGGAAGTGACACAAGTTATACATACAGAAGTTGCTTTTGAAAGATATCTGTTCAATCATTGCATACCTGACTTACCTGGAGATATCAATCTATGGATTAAGGAGTCACTGACCATCCTAAATTAAAAACTGGTATAGTTCGTACTAAATTTAACTTTAACCTCATCAGGCGGAAATTATCCCTGGAATTGCAAGTGTTGCCAAACCTACACGTTTATGTCATTTATACAACATTCTGTGAAAAAAGAAAACCAAAAATAATACAAAGTTACAAAACTAAGAACAATGAACTTCGTATGGTCAGATACGTTATCGTATCCTACCACCCTCTTCACGATGTTAAGCTCATAGGTATAGGCATAGTTTCACATCAAAAGGGGAGAGAAAAATTAAAAAGCTTTCGTAATATCAACTTTAAATACGGCAATGTAGAATAGCGTTGATCTTGATCTTGAGGTTATTGACCTTAGTACATTAAAAAAAAGAACGTTTATTATTTCTATACCGGCTGTTACAGATCCCTTCACTGAAACATGCTAACCATTTTAGCCGTCTAGGGGGGTTGGCTATAACGAACGGTCAATACTGTTCATTGGTTAAAATTATCTCAAAAGTTGTGGGTGGTGTTTGGAAACATTCCTTCCCTCTAGTCTATCACTTCTAAATTATGGATTGCTAACTCAGATAACTCTTGAGCAACTCTGCAGGAAATTCAACAAAACATTCATTTCCGTACTTTCTATTTTGTAAACTTGCACAGGCTATTGGATGTTGTTTATGCTTTTCTATTGGTTTATTGTGTTTTCATCCCTTAAAGAATAAACAAGTATATAAAATAAAAAATATGTCTTGTTAGAATATTTATCTTTTTGATTATTTTTTATGATTACATATCTAGAATTAAATGTTTTCGCTACAATTTAAGTAAGTTATCTTTATATATATATTTAAAGAATAGTTTTTCTTCTTAGTTTTTTCACGTAAGTTTTTCACCTCCATCATACTGTTGAAGATCAAGATATTTGTCTGGGTGTTTTGGTCCGTGACCTAGGACTAAAAACGTGTTCTCGACATTTCCCTTGCCTAATGTCACGCTCTTCTTCAATCGGGGTTGGTCAACTTTCACTCACAACTTGACAAAATATTTGTATTCAATAGACGTGTACTTTTTTCATATTTATTACCACATAATCTTTAACTTTTGCTCTTTTTTTTTCGCATGAAGAAGACCGACTAATTTTGAAAATCACTCAAGTTTCTGAGTATTTTAAAATCGACTTGTTTTTTAGTGATAATTTTCATCATAGATTTATTCAAATATAAGACGTTATATTGCACGCTTAAGTGAACTTAGA
This sequence comes from Limulus polyphemus, assembly GCF_000517525.1. Lineage (NCBI taxonomy): Eukaryota > Metazoa > Arthropoda > Merostomata > Xiphosura > Limulidae > Limulus > Limulus polyphemus. The sequence continues at coordinate 2,483 of NW_013743905.1, forward strand.
AGACAGTTCTAAATACGAACTGAAAATTATTAGTTTAATTATTTTTTGGTAAATTTTACAGAACAAGTAAACTAAGCTTCTTTCCCTACAAAAAAAAATAAATAAAAAATAACGAAAAGGTTGGAAAAAGACTAAAATGGTGGTTGATCCATTTACAAGATGACTTCTAGATCGAAATTAATTTTAAAAACACACACAAGGGTGTAAAGGAAGATAAATTTGGTACATTAAACTAAGCTTTTTCTTTTTTGGAATTGGTAGCAGTTTGTAAGAGTTCTGGATTTTGGATCTGGTGATCCTAGTTCGACTCCGTGTTATAAAACAAAATATTGCCAGCACATTAAACTATGGCTGTGTTACAAAAGTTACAGTCAATCTCTTAGTGTGGATGATGGGTTGTAGGGTGCTGCTTACTGGCTGCTTTACATCCAGTCAGTAGTTCAGAATTTGTGATGGCAATGGATAGTATTAGTACATATGCCTTAAATATAGAATACACTACAAATAAAATAAAAAATTCTTGTAATAATGGTCTAATGTTATCTTTTGTTTAGAAAGGTACAATAGCTACTTACACAGAATTGAACTTTCTTGGCAAAGCATGGTTCAGTTGTTAGCATGACACACGGTGGAGCTGAGGTTTGTATCCTGTTGCCACAAATGAGAATAGTGCTCTGTAATTTCAGGCTGTGGATGCATTATGTGAATGATGAGCATATATCACTGTTTGATATGAATGGAGTAACCCAAGTGTTGGCAAAGAGTGGGTCGTGTCTTAAGATTTCTGTAATTTTTCGAAAGTTTGCAAATATTTTTTTGTGACACAGCTTTTGCCTTTTACTTTTATTCAAGGCACTTTGTAATTTTTATTCTGGAGCACAAAATCCAAATCAAACTTCTTTAGTTGGCTTTTGACTCACTAATATTTCGACTTGGACATAAACTCTGGTCCTATTAAGTGTCTGCTTTTGAGAATATAGCCATGGCGGATATCAACGTGAACCAAACCATGTCCGAAAGAACTGCTGCTTAACCCTACGATTACAGCATTCATTTCATCTTGCCCTAAGGGCAAATACTCACTTGTGAATCGAAAAATTATAGAGAACTTATATTAAACTGTATTTCAGACTTTATTTTTTAAAATAGTGACATAATATTCAATTACTTTTACTGAATCGTTTTACTTAGTGAAGTTTAAAGAGAATTAAAAAAATATATGTTTTACACAGCGGTATGTTTGCGACTTTACAACGCTAGAAACGGGGTTTTGATACCCGTTGAGGGCAGAGCACAGCTAGCCCATTGTGTAGCTTTGGGATTAATTACAAACAATACACTGTAACTAAATGACCTTTAAGGCTAAAAGAATTTCTCTCAAAATTGTCCTTGCATTTAAAGCTTGTTCTGCCATATATTATCGGTATATAAACCTTTTTTAATCTTTTTTTTCTTTATAAAACAGAGTCGGGGAATATTTAATGTCAATCCTGGTCGTAAGATGTCAATTGCGGTACCACCTTATTAAATGCACTGTATTTCACGTTTGGCAAATTATATAATGATAAGCAAAGCACCTCACGATACGTTGTGTGCTGTATTTTAATAAATAAACGTTGATAGTGCTTATTATAAAACTCTTAGGGCACGAGTCAGGTATATCATTAGGCGCATGACCCTTGAACATGGGCGTCCGAATGGAGGGGGAACTTACCCCCTTACATTTCACAAAAAATTGCACCTATCAAGACATCGTATTTAAACTAAACTGGTAATTTTTATTAAAACTGCAAATTTGTGTTGCGCATAAAACGTACTCTTCTAGTCTGTTGTCTTACTCTGTAAAAGCTAATTCCCTATAGTCGTTTTGCCGGGTACTCCAGTCTCAGCCCCTCCCCCTACTTATCAGGCCGTTGTGTATATATACATGTGTAAAGTATGTATGTATATATGTGTAAAGTATGTATATATGTGTAC
>NW_013743906.1:0-695 GCF_000517525.1 Limulus polyphemus
CAATAGTTGATAGTTGATACTCCTGGTAGTGTTCGAAGTTCTTCACATAATAATTCAACCAACTAAGTGTTTAAAATATTGAAATTGAATTGACATTTTTCAACCTCAACGGTATCTTAAGCGCACGTTCGTGGGTCAAACGAACGTCGATGTCGGATACCCTTGTAATTTAGGTCTGGCCGTCCCTAAACTTAAGCTATGAAACAGAAACAGTAACCGCCGCCACAACGTCTTTGTCTGGTTCTTTGAAATGAATAACGGGATTTAATGTCATTTTTATAACATGCCCGTTACTGAAACGGGTCGCATTCAGTGACATCAAATTTCGAACCCCGAACCCTTTGATACGCAAACCGATATGCTCACCATTAGCACCCACTCACCACTAGCTTACGATCCTTAAAGCGCACGGATTTTATGACAACGATAAAAATAATTTAATTTGGGTAGTCGTTTTAATAATATAATTACGATTAGTTTGTTTGTCTGTTTGCAATTAAGCACAAAGCTACACAATGGACTATCTGTGCATACCGCTGTGCCATTAGTTTCATGAATGGAAACATATCAAATAAATAAGAACTGGCGAACTATATTCACACCTTAAACTCGTGTTTATGTTCTAGTTTTTAGGTGAGAACTCTGTACATACCGCTGTGCCATTAGTTTCATGAATGGAAACATATCAAATAAAT
>NW_013743907.1:0-2427 GCF_000517525.1 Limulus polyphemus
GATACCTGCAGCCAAACTGTCAACATGATCTGTAATGTCCTGTAATTTAGCACCTGGCAAACAAATCCTAGTCCTTATCTTTTTTACCCCTACTAGAAATACTTCATCTATCAACACATTTAATGGGAGGACCCACCCCCACTATGTAAAACCTCTTGATTATTTCATTCCCCATTGCAAGTAACCACAACAATATTTCAATCAAAAACCCAATCCTGGCAACTATCGCACTCTTAGTTTTACCCCATTAATCCCTGAACTACCTCTAACCATGTTGAAGTTTTACTAGTCCTCTGTTCAGTCTATTCACCCCAAAATTGGATATTTAACTGAAATTAGGCTATTTCACAGCTTTAAAAATATAGATTAAATTGTTAATAAACCTAATACAAAATCATCTATTAACTTGTATTGAGATACAATGTACACCACATCTCTCTTTACACTAATTCCAAATTAAAATAATTTACTGATGTATAAACTTTTCAGTAACTACTAGATAATAAAAGAAATAATATCAACTCTTAAGATACATAAATTTTCCTTCTTACTTATTCAACAGTTGCCAAATTTTAGTTCAATCTAATGTTTAGCTTTAGACTATGTATAAAATTAGTAACCTAGTACTAGCAATGTTACCTAAAATAACCAGTAATGGAGAATTAGTTTCCTTATATTAATGGTAGTTTCCAAATTATGGTTTGTTGATTATTTTTTTTAACAAAGCCAAGATGGGCTATCTGCTGCATCCATCACAGGAAATCAACCCCCAGATTTTAGTGTTGTAAATCTATAAACTTACTGATTTCCCACCAACAATAGTAGACCTATGTTTTATTTCAAAAGACTTAAAAACATTAAAATGCAATGATTGTGTTGATTTAATTGTAGATACCAATATGTTTTTTATACTTTTTTAAGTTACATTGTGTGACTTTTTATCTTAATCAATAAATCACTAATACTATTGTGCCACAACACGCTTCAATGAATAATTATGCATTAATTAATCCAAACCATAAATGCACTCAAGTGAAGAAATTTTAAACATTTTGAATCAAGTCCTGGAGGTGTTAGTTTGTCATCTTCAGAATTCTATGGCTACATGCTACATGAGCCCTATATCTCACCAAGATGAAACAAGATAAACTTATACTGAACTTAGTTACTGTAACGTTCTCGAGCTATTCTTATACAGTTCTACCAACAGAATAGTTGAGCTCTTTCATTCCCACAACCAAAATGTTATAGTAAATAATAATAGTAAGCTACCATTTATTTTACAACAATGAAGTTAATATGTCTATCATGTACTAAATTCCCTATTTATAATTCATATTGCCATATTCACTACTTACACATTTATCTTCTCACTAGGTATCTTTGTAATGGTTCAATAATATTTAGGCAATAAAATGTAATGGCTATTATTGCGTTGTACATTAACACAGGTGTGTCCCTTGCCAACAAGATAAGAAGATTTAGAAAAATAATAATAATTACACCCTTGTATCAGACCGATCAAGATTGATACATATACTCTAATATACAAGCATATGTACAATAAAATGTTTATTGATGTATGAGGATACTAGGTAACAATATTAGCCTTGATCAAGTTTAAAATGTAAAATGAACTTCCTCCTTTTTACCACTGTTTCACCAGCATTTGAAAATACAGCATCCTCAAAAAGGCCAAGTGCCAGAAGACAATGAAGTAATGGCAATTCCTGATATTGGATTAGGTTTGGAAATTACTGATAACAGGAATTATTTTGAAATTCTTACAAGTTATCTAATAGTGATAAGACATTTTTGAAAGATGGGTTAAAACATTGGGATATCACAATCTGGGGTCTACATCAAAAAAAGCAAAATTCCTCGATAGGTATATTGTTTTGAAAACTGATAGGTCCAAAAGGGGCCTGAAAGGTAACCAGGGGCAGGCAGAACCTGCAATTTTTGTTCTCCCCACTTGCTAAAACTTGGGTTGAACAACTACCAAGGCTGCAAAAAAATCATGTTTTAAGATTTTTGCGTGCTTTGATGAAATAATCTGGAGCTTAATATTGTTGAAGCATGAGAAACTGATTCACAAGCATGGTTGGTGAATAAAGTAAACATGAGAGTTGACACCTCGCAATAAACGTCAGGGAAAAATTTAGACAGTGGGGAGCTGGAGACAGAAAGTTCGTTGAAAGAAGGAGAGGTTGATACTGAAACTGAAGGCGGCTGCTCACTGCACATGAAGGATTGAATATAAAAATTGGCTGTTGACACTGATAAAGCAAGTGTGAAGATCGAAGGAACGAAAACTGTACCAAAGATATCCAGTTCAAAGTTGTATAAATAAGAGTGATAATTAGGGTCTGAAATGATTGATTAATTATTTCTTGATAGGGGACAAACACACCTACAACTAGCAGA
>NW_013743908.1:0-2427 GCF_000517525.1 Limulus polyphemus
AAAGGAATGAATTTTATAGGTTCTTATCCGCCAAACGTGTTTATTTATTGTTAATCACAAAGTTGCACAATGGGCTATCTGTGTTGTGTCTATATCAGGGATCGAACCAAAAATGTTAGCATTATAAGCATTTAGAGTTATTGCTGAATCTCCAGGGAATCATCCAGAAAACATTATGCATTTCAGTTCCTTCGAACACATTAAAATATACATTTAAAAACTAGTGTGTGTTTTTTTATAATCTAAATATTTTCAATGTATTTTTTATTAACTGGCTTACAAAGTACAGAGTACAAAATGCACGAACTTGTTTATGAAAACATTGTAGCCTCAAAATAGTTTCAAATCTCATATTATTGATTCATATTTAAATAAATATATTTATGTACTCAGTAACTTATTTCTGAACCTTTTTTTTTTGAGATATGAAATGGCAGTGAAACAGATTTCTTGAATGTGATTCATGTCTCTCGTTCCTCACCTCTGAAATGAAATATTTATCTCTGTAAGGAAATCCCAAAATCACTGAATTGAAAAATGTATTGTAACAGAAAGTAAAATCTTGAGAACACTACAACATATTTCTGAAGAATAAATGCATTATTTGGTCTGTCTAAAATAATAATGCTCTCATTTTTTACTGGAAATTTTTATCTCAGAGTTATATAAATTGATTTTTGGATTTTAGACGTTATGTTATTTTTTTATCAACGGAAAATGGTCAATAAGAGAATAAATACTCTTTTATATGAAATTATATTATTCCTTCTATTTTCTTGCTAGTGTTTGCATATATATTTGTTTGAAAACAACTATAGGAAATAACAATATAACTTAGGCCTATATTTCTTATTTATATATATGTGCATTTGCTAAGCCTCGCATATCCATTAGGCCTACTTAGCGAAACTTTATTAACAATAAACATACAAGAATTAATAGTTTCGTTTTGAGTTTACTTACTGATTAAGTGTATTTTATCACAAGTTACAGCTTTTAAAGTAAGTAAGATTAGATTTTAGAACAAGTACGACGTTTCGATTACTGGTGCGATCATTCTCAAGTATACAAGTTTAAACGGTAAAGAACGTTTTGAGTTTTTAAATCAACATTCAACAATCTAACAATGTATTTAAATTCTAGAATTGATGGTGGTTACTTACGCATGTGCACTGTTAGATTGTTGAATATTGATTTAAATATTAAAACCATCTTTACTGTTAAAACTTGTGTACTTGAGAATGTAATCGAAACGTCGTACGTATTCTAAAAAGAAATCTCACTTACTGTCAAAAATATAACTTGTAATAATGTATACAAGAATTAAATAACTACAAAATGTGGCAAACTAATTAGCAAATACAACACTTCAACTGATTTCTAGTTTGTTAGTAAACAACTATTAATTATATTTACAACATAACTTCTCGGTTGTCTTAACAATATAATAAATATTCAGTATTGAGTCAGTGAAACAAGTTTTATGTAAGAAATATATAATTAGCTGCATAGACGAAAAAGATATCAAAATTGAAGAATAGGTTAAATCAGTGGTTCTTAACCTTTTCTGCTCCATGCTCCACCTCAAAAACTTAATATAAAAACAAATTTAGTGTTGAAAAGGTATAATAATATAATGTAAATTTTAGTTTTGAGTCACGAAACGTTTTTCGCCGTCACACCCAAATGAAAAAAAATTCTTATTGTAGCATTTTAAAATTTCCCCCCACGTGCGCCCCACGTTCAGAATCACTGGGTTAAACAATAGCCAAGTTATTTGGTTGTTTTTTATTTGAAGAGAATGACGTTTCGAGCAAGAGCTCTTCGTCATATCGTACAGCTTACAACAAAAGGCGCATGGGCACAATTAAAAAAATAGCGTGTGTATCATTTTGAACGTTGAGCGTGAAATTTCTCTGCAAAAATTACATGTTATACATAAAAATAAAAGAGATTAAAATTAATGTTGAAACAAAATATGGAAAAACATAAAAACAAAACTGATTGAAATTTTGAAATTAATGTTGAAACAAAGTATGGAAAAATATAAAAATAAAACAGATTGAAATTAATGTTGAAACAAAATATGGAAAAACATAAAAATAAAACAGATTGAAATTAATGTTGAAAAAAATATTGAAAAAATAAATATAAAACAGATTGAAATTAATGTTGAAAAAAATATTGAAGAACATAAATATAAAAGAGATTGAAATTAATGTTGAAACAAAATATGGAAAACATAAAAAATAAAACATGTTGAAATTAATGTTGAAACAAAATATTGAAAAACATAAAAATAAAACAGATTGAAATTAATGTTGAAACAAAATATAGAAAAACATAAATATAAAACAGTTGAAATTAATGTTGAAACAAAATATTGAAAAACATAAAAATAAAACAGATTGAAATTAATGTTGAAAC
>NW_013743909.1:0-2568 GCF_000517525.1 Limulus polyphemus
CACAGTCATGAAGTTTTGATGATCTCAGGCTACTTGTCATCTACTGATCACAGTCATGAAGTTTTGATGATCTCAGGCTACTTGTCATCTACTGATCACAGTCATGAAGTTTTGATGATCTCAGGCTACTTGTCATCTACTGATCACACTCATGAAGTTTTGATGATCTCCAGCTACTTGTCATCTACTGATCACACTCATGAAGTTTTGATGATCTCCAGCTACTTGTCATCTACTGATCACACTCATGAAGTTTTAATGGGCAGTCCTTCTTCATCTTTATATTTTATCAAACTGATATGGCAAAGCTTTTCAAAGAACAAAAGAAATGTGTTGTACTCAAAGGGGCTAAGTTAACTTTTGATTTCTGGTTGTCAACATCATTAGTATGAGTTTGCCAATTGCTCTGATATGGCTAATAAAATAAAATCCAGTTTCTTCCTGAACACTTGCCACAAAAATAAATAAAACATAATATGTAATGGAAACATACAGAAAGGTAAAAAAATAAAAACTAGCAAAACATGTTTAATAAAAAACATTTTCAACAGCTTCAACTTTCCCTTGAAAACTTTAAGAACTAACAAAAACTTGTATTCTTAACTTAATAACATACCACAGTTTTAAAAATTACAAAGACATCCGCTTCACTTATAAGCCTTTCTAAGAGTTTATAGAAAGTATTCTAGTTGTAAACTTCTGACAGCAAGAAGTACACTAACCGTGACATTAAGTCTGTTTTGTCTTGGTTCACATTGGAGGTAACTAACGTCAAATAATGCCAAACGTCATCAACAGTTTTCCCACTGCTCACCATAGGGAGTTGAAGGGATAACACTGTGTTATTCAATCTCGCAAGAACAGCTGGATTATTCCAGCTTAATGGAATACCTGTAATAATGTAATCAATGGCTGTAATTAGTTCTACAACAAAGCATGGATAATGACTGTAAAGTTTACTCTATAGTTTAAAATCCAAACTTCCTAATTGTGGATCAACATTTCATAAAACAAATCCAGAGGACATAAAAAGATAATTAAAAAAAATTACATTAATTTGCTGCTTTATTTTTAGATTTTAATTTTTACTTAAAAGATAAAGTGGGAGATAATTCTCATACTATCTTTGTTGACAATAAAAAAAATCAGATTGATTAAATCAATTAACAAAAGATTTTATTATTTTTTTGTTAAATAACTTGAAATAGTATCAAAAACATAACTTACTCTAAGCATAAATCAACAGTAAAAACAACAGCTAACAATGGATTATAAAGTCTAAGATAAGCTTAAAGAAATATTATGTTAAGATCTGTGCAGAGCTGCATTTTAATTAAATAAGAGGCAGAAGAACTAAATATGCAGAAAATCATATGAAAGTGTAAAATAATAATCTCATGATATTAATCTGTGTCTTTTAATACAGTTATTCAGTCAGAATGGCAGAAAATGTTAATATTTTTTATAAGCCTAAAAAAATTAGGCTTACAACGGGAGAAAAATCTAGTTAATTACTTAAAATAACGTCAAGTAAAAGAAATGTTTCATCCAATGTGTGGACAGCCATTATCTATGCCAGCAAGAAAAGGGTTAACATACGTCTTTTGCTCATATATTGACATCATTCAGTATATAACACAATATAAAATAAACCATATGTTACTAACGTATAACATAGTTTTAATTGTAACTAACCAAACTAATACATACAGAGAGAAAACATTATCTCACATTGCGTAACAAAACCTAAACACCGACAAGCTGAGAATTAGAGTTTCAAGAAAAGTCAGCTATCACAACTATCAGATGGAGAACACCAATGAGTAGTTTTAGGTGTAGAAACTAGATTCATTAGTTTTTATATATATTACTACACTAGAAGAGTAGCTACTTTGCTTTCAAATAAATAAAGGTTTTCTTTACGTCTCGATGTGTAATCAAATCTGAGAACAAAGGTTTGTGCATATTTAAAAATGCTACCATACTAATACTTTACAAACTACATAGCAAGGAATATATTTCCTTCTGTGTCATCGGGATACCTATGTTATATTTCAAATTCACTGCTCAAATAGAAATAAATATGGAAAAATACTGATAAAGCCGTATGCTACCTTACCTTTGTAAATATTAATTATATATGATAATTGTCAAAAAATATGATGCCAACATTAAATATTTAATTCTTACTGCATCTTTCCCAAAGTGTACTGAATTCCTCAGGGGGCCAGGAGACTTGCTGGAGAGTAGAAGAGCTGACCGTAGATGCTAAATGTTTTATAGCACTATTGTACAGTGCTAAAATAGCCTGAGGATCCTGAAAGAAACAGTGTCTTGAAACACCTCTACAGAAACTGTATCTTACTGTTATGAAATCTAATCTTTTAATGTAATGTCAAGCCACGATCAAAAATGTATTTATCAGTGTTCTTTTAAAACTGTTAGGAAGTGTCTTGTTTTAATGTAATGTCAAGCCATGATCAAAATGTATTTATCAGTTTTAAAAGAACACTGTTAGGAAGTGTCTTGTTTTAATGTAATGTCAAGCCATGATCAAAATGTATTTAT
>NW_013743910.1:0-3012 GCF_000517525.1 Limulus polyphemus
ATGTGATGATAAGACATCTAGAGTTATCCTGGTATGATAAGACATCTAAAGGTATTATGTGATGATAAGACATCTAAAGCTATTAAGTTATGATAAGACATTTACAGTTATCCTGTTATGATAAGGCATCTAAAGTTATTAATTACACAGATATGCAGCCATTAAAGAATCGCCTGCGACACACGAGACTACTGTTGGCCACCCCTGGTCTAGGGTGTTTAAATGGCAGTCATTTTTTATTCAGTTGTTGCTTCCGCCCCAACTCAAACCAAACAGAACACCTCGTTCATTTACTGTTGAAGCATACATTGTGAGTTGTGTTAATCACGGGTTGATCCCCACACGTAGGCAAGACCCAATGTTGTTAAGAGTAAGTACTATGACTCACCAGACTCTAGTAATTTTCTTCCCCCTATTCTATTGTCACAGTATTATTGTATTAGCAAACATCTGTGTCGTTCTGTAAGATTTCCGAGATTGTTCAAATTTCATCCTGTCCTTCTCTCTGATATTACATTTTCCAATGAAACGTTTATTTCTGCTGAAATTTTAGTATCTGTAATCGTTCGTGTCTTCTTCGCGGAACCTGTCAGTACTCTAGGTGTCTAGGGGCTCCGACACTGAGCGCTTATTCGCCTATAATAACATTCTCTCCGAACACTTTCATGCATGTTCGAAATTGTACCTCGCGCTACAGCAGCGTTGTTTCTGTGAAAGAAATCCTTGCTTCACCCTATAGATCTTAAAAGTCTTTCATTTATATGTTTTTCCATGCACTGGTATAATTAATACTCGGAATCATTGTTACTAGGTAAAAGTTCATAATTACAAAATTGAGGAAAACAATAACAACTTTCATGAATGCTCCATTTATACTTTACTCCCGTAAAAGAATCGTTTGGTATACTATTAGTGATAAATTATTATTTTTACTATTTTGGTATCAGTTAGATTTGGTATTCTTATTTGCATAGTCTTTCTCTCTCTGCAGATATTTGTTTAATTTCGACATTAATCACTCAGTTACAGTTAACCCGGTTTGGTACTGTGGTAGAGCTATGGATTTCAGAGCTGACTAGACGGATCCGTGCGATACCACTAAATCTTTTTTTGGGCCTGGCATGGCCTGATGGCTAGCGTGTCCGACTTGCAAGCTGCAGGTTGCGGGCTCGAATCCCGTCACTGAACATGCTCATCCTTTCAGCCATGGAGGCGTTATAATGTAACGATCAATCCCACTTTTCGATTTGGCGGTATATGGTGTTGACTAGCTGCCTTTCCTCTGGTCCAGCGTTTCCCAAACGTGTTTGGCCACGGAACACTTTTCAGCTGAGAAAAAGCTTACGGAACACTAAACACGTGAAATATCGGTGTAGAGGGTATATTGCGCGCACAGCGCCCTCTAGATTTGTACATTATTCATTTATTTTTTTTACTCTAATTACATATTAATGAATTTTTACATTTTTATGCTTATGATATATTTTAGGTACAAACCTCTCCACTAAGATAATATGTAGAATAAATATGGCATCTTCTATAATTCTTCTTCAATGTGAAATCGATATTATCTAATTCTAATACATAGGAAAATATTTTATAATAAGTTATTATCGTACAAAAAAGTGTTAAATATTTTAATAAAATTTAAAATCATGATTTTCACACGGAGCACTTATCAATCTCGGACGGAACACTGCTCTAGTCTATCACATTTATTTTAGGTCACCTATCGCAGGTAATCATCGCGTAGCTTTGCACGAAATTCAAGAAACGCACAGAGACAAAAAAAATTTCTAACCCGTGTACAACTTGACAAACTAATTTTATGTATTAAAAAGACAATTTCCATTTTCTGACGGTGTAATTGATTAGACGCCAAATCTCCCATGGTTACGCATCAGGCGACTGCAAGAGTGACGTCATCGTAATATTCCGTTATTACGATAATAATACACACGTTGCGCGGATGAACAGAAATAAGCAAGAAGAACAAATCCGCTAGCCTAATCAGATTACTGCTCCTGTTCTAGTGTCGTCTCTCCCAGTAAATTACTAATTTTGTAGAGAGCACAGTGAACCTGGAATATTGTTTGGAAAACACAATTACCTCATGCATGGATTATTGATGTCCTGTTTTTTTAATATATATATAAATTTGGCAGCTTAATAAAAGAATATGAATTGCTCAGTATTTACTGCATAAATATTCTGTTTAAGTTGATTCATAAAAGAGTAAATGTAAGGCTAAAAACCTGGTTTCGATACCCTCAGTTGGCAAAGCACAGATCGTCCATTGTGCAGCATTGTGCTCAAAAAACAAACAAACCAAAAGGTAGTGTAATTTACGTAACAATTTCTTAGAAGCATTTAAAACCCAAAGATAGTGAAATTGGTATCCTAAAAACTTTATAAATCTAAAGGTAATGTAACTTGTATAATGACAGTTTAGACCCATTCTAAATCTAGAGGTAGTGTAACTTATATAATGACACCTTAGACACATTCTAAATCTAGAGATTGTGTAACTTATATAATGACAACTTAGACACATTCTAAATCTAGAGATTGTGTAACTTATATAATGGCAACTTAAACACATTCTAAATCTAGAGGTAGTGTAACTTGTATGATGACAACTTAGACACATTCTAAATCTAAAGATAGTGTAACTTATATAATGGCAATCTAGAAACATTCTAAATCTAAAGATAGTGTAACTTATATAATGGCAACTTAGACACATTCTAAATCTAAAGATAGTGTAACTTGTATAATGACAACTTAGACACATTCTAAATCTAGAGGTAGTGTAACTTATATAATGACAACTTAGAAACATTCTAAATCTAAAGATAGTGTAACTTGTATAATGACAACTTAGACACATTCTAAATCTAAAGATAGTGTAACTTATATAATGACAACTTAGACACATTCTAAATCTAAAGATAGTGTAACTTGTATAATGACAACTTAGACACATTCTAAATCTAGAGGTAGTGTAACTTA
>NW_013743911.1:0-5196 GCF_000517525.1 Limulus polyphemus
GTCATTGATCAGTTCGCTACATCAAAAAATAATTACCTAAGAATTTAAGTCTCATATTCATAATCAGTAAGTCCCCCAGTGAGATAACGGTAAGTCTACAGACTTACGACGCTAAATTCCGGGGTTCGATTCCACGCGGTAAACATAACAGATAGACCAAAGTGGCTTTACTCTAAAACACACTCCATGGGTGCTCTTCAGACACCTTCTGAAGGGTACTCATCTAGGTAACTTTACACCAGTCCATCCATCTGGATATTGTGGGATTCTAGCTATTTTGTGACTGGAGGTAAGGTATCTATTGAAAATTAATATTTTCCTACACTGAAAACATATTTCTGATAGATACTTACCTCCTCCCACATTTCCTGCTCATCCTTCCCACTTTTTTGTACCTAATCTCGAAGTGAAGATTGGGTTCTTCTGCATACAGGAAGTCAACTGGGCTACCAGGGTGTATGGCACTCCTGTTGGTGGAGGGTTGTTGCATATTCATTTGTATGCTATAGTGTAGCTAAACCACATGGAAGTATCAAGGCTAGTGGTGAGTAAAAATTGTGCAATATAGAGAGCAGAGGTATCTATTGGAAATATTAATATTTGAAGTAAGAAATGACATGTTTAGGTATCTTCTTTGTTCGAACACGAATTTATTTATCTCTTAAAACTTTTCCACAAAGTGATGTTTCCTATAACACGAAAATGATGTTTTTATTTAATTAAACACTTTATTTCACTTTACAGCTTCTTCAGAAGCGTTCACTAAAACACAAACCGAAACTGACAGTACAAAAGCATACCAATCTCAAAAGTGAATTTGAATAAAACAATGAATAGCAGCAGCAAGGGAAGATCAGCATACCTATATGAAAATACAAAACCACCTAATCAACATCCTAACATGATGCTCTGTACTACTGCTACTGATGCTAAAGTTTACACACTGGCCATCTAAGAAAATTACTTGGTAACCATAGCTGATTATATCTTCAACTTCTTCTCTCATAAACTGTGTCAGTAGTATGTTCTCCTGTTCGCAACTAAAACCACCTTTCCTCTGGTGTCCACTTGTTGATGTGTTAAATTTTCATGAGAAACCTGCAACAATCACAAATAATTTTCTTTATATTTTTCGTGGTAAATGTTCAAGTGCACCCAGATCTCATCCAATGATAAGACAAATTTCTACTTTTCATTCTTAAAATATTTTTGATAAGGTTTCTTACAGTATATTTTCCTCTCACCATATCTGGAGAAACTCATGCCTTTATGTTTCTTTATAATGACTAGATCTTTGTGAATTATCTTGTATACAGAAATTATTCTTTAGCCAGGATGCCAAGGAGATATGGTTATGTAATGATAAAGTATCAAGTCACGTATTTAAACCCACAGCACTGCTTTTTATAAAAAAACAAGGAGAATGAAACAAATTGTTCCTGCAATCTTCTTCTTGACATTCAGTAATGGAAATGATTATGGGAATACACAAATTATACACATAAAGAGTCACAAATAATGAGTAATGACAATTATGGTGTTGAATTTATTAATGCTACAAACGATTTGCACAGATAATACAAAAGCAGTTCTAAATTAGGGATAGCTATGGCTGAATCTTAGAAGATTGGCCATTTACCCCATGTAAGGTGCATTCAAGTTGTAAATATCAAAACAAAAACCAATATACTTTTCCTAGTAAAAAGGGACAATAAAATCACATTAGGATACTTGGAGCAGATTAAGACTCATTATTATGTATCTCATTATCCAGTCCTGTGTTGATGTCCTCTGTGAGATGAGGTTTGAGATTGCAGCTTTGTATTTTCGAGGTCACTAACAAAAGCTAATACAAGAAGTTCTGCCAATTGTTGTTCTTTCTCTTATGTTTGAATATTTGTCTCTAATAAATAAATAGATACAAAGCAACCTTTGACTGTGAATATTTATGGTGTGTGGACTTATTTCAGTTGTGCAGCTGATGATGACTCCTGGGTTCCATGGGACAGACTCCCTCGTGACCTCTATAGCAATGCCATCATGACCACATCCACATTGACTACTTTTCAAGTACCCACTACACCTTGCAACTACACGTAAGCTTTAACAAAGTTGCTTCCTCAGTAACCTCCCTTGACTAAATTATTGCGAACTGCAGAGAAAATGTTTCTTTACAGCAAATAGATGAAACTTATTTTGTCAGAATGTGGGTGGGGAGTAGGTTTTGCAGTCATTTATCCTCGATAATTTTGATCATGGAGCTCACTCGATTTTGGATATACCAAATACTTGTTTGGTACATTCAGAATTATAATAAGACAAATACTGGAAAGTGATATGGGCAGCCTGACCCTCAAATCTTTGTTGCTTGACTCACATACAGGGTGTTAAAAATAATATGATCTACTGTTTATTGGACAAATTACTCGTATTTTTTACTTCATTAAAACCCTTGAGAACAATGGATATATAAATAAAGAAGGTTAATTGACTATGTTTGTTACTACAGTGGCTAATTTAGAAGGTGCTAGTCATGGCACCATAGATGACGTGTCCACTGGGGTCACGTGCCCTATCACGTTATTACAAAGTAATGAAGTGTCCCTCTTCAAAAAGTTACTACATTGTTAACAAATAAAGTTGGTAATGTACGGCCTAAAATGTAAGGTAGGCTGTAGTTGCCCACATTCTCACTGGCTTGACTTAAGTTGGCATTTCTTTTTGAGAAATCAATAAAAATGTGATAGGTGCCCTTCCAGCTTCAAAGTACTTACACAGCATATGTTTCACCGCCTAAGATGTTAGCGTCCCTTTATAATTATGGACTGTATATTTACAATTAAACGTATATGTATATATTTATTGTTAGGGTTGACCAGACGTTTTTTCATTAAATAGTGATAAAATTCAGTACATGACTGTGCAAAGTGTATTTTGCGATGAACACTACGACTAACTTTCTCCACATTCAGACCTACGTAGGCCTGTGTTTCACACCATACGAAGACGGAACTTTTGAGAGAGATTGGAAGCAGGAGAGTACGTTTTACAACAATGAGCAAGTCAAGTAAGCCTATTACATTCATGATTCGATGTGACTGACAGTCTGATGCCTCTATAATAAGACCGGGAAGTTTTGTGCACTTCCGTCCCGAGGACTTTTCTTGAGACACTTGTACAATCTATTAAAAACGAGGCTATCCCCGCAAAACCGGAACCAAAATACTTCTACGTCCCATTCATTCTTCACAAAAACATGTCTTAAAAAGTTTCAAAGTAATGCTAAAGCCTAAAAGTAATATGTTTGAAAATGTTATTGATTCTTAAATATATCCAGGTACGAAGTAGCATATTTTACGAAGAAATGGATAAAGCGAACAAAGATTTCTTGGATGTTCAATTTGTCTATTCTTGCTCATTTGTTTTGTTGTTGAAAATGTTTCAGAAACAATGCCAATGTTAAAACATATTCGGAAATATTGTAGAACAGTTCAATGAATCTAAAGTAAGATTATTTTAGATCTATATTAACCATTTTGAAATTAGGGACACGACTGGGATGTCCCGGGTTTTTGGTTTGGAAATCTGGTCACCCTATTTATTGATAATAGAGAATTTTTCTGGTAAGTATGAAAACTATTTCTTTGCAAATCTTATGTTAAAGTTAAAATATAATTATATTTTACCTTGAAAGTTGAAGTTCGATCAAAGTTCTATTTTATTTTCACCAAATAATTCCTCTTTTGGCATTTGTGTTGTAACGTATTATATTATTGGCAGGGTCATGTCTACCAGGGTGGTGTGGGGAGTAGACCCACTTTGGAGAGCTCTGACCCTCCATCCGAGATGTAGTCGCTTACGATTTTTAAATTTATCTATAGTGTGACTTCTACTGACACAGAAGTTTTAATTTTTACTGACCCCCTCTCCCATCAATAAATCCCAGAAACGCCACTGGTCATTGGGCCTTTCTTTTTTTTTTGGGTGGGGTGGTGATTATTTGATAAACAATAATGCCCAGAACTCTATGTAACGATAACAAATGAATTTATTTCTTCAATAAACTTTTACTTTCAGCCAATGGTACGCGTAATTTAGCTCAGCTTAGACAAACACACACACTACTTCACAAAGTAACTGAGTAGTAGAACAAACTCGATAACTCTCACCTGTAACAGTGAGAACTTACTGGCACTGGAATAGATCCGTTGTTGACTACTAATATTTATATCGTCCACTAATTTTTACGTGTTACACGAAGCTCCTTGATTCGTAACTTTTATTAACTGTATAGATATATTGTATCATCATTATGATTTACTCCTTCAGGCAAATAACCCAATTAAAACAATAAAAATATTGCTTACATCAATGTTTTATTTATACTTCTTTAACTGCTATCAAAAGAAGCTTTGAGAAATATTTAAGTTTGTTTGTAATTAAGCACAATGGGATATCCCTGCTCTGCCCACCACGGGTATCGAAACCCGGTTTTTATCGTTGTAAGTCTGCAGACTTATCGCTGTGCCACTGAGGGGGGGGGGCATAAAGACTTAGATTAATTTTGTATCTATAAATGACTTGTGTAAACTTCTAAATCTTTCTTTATAGACCTACAATTCGTAAGTATATCATGATAAAAAGTAATTGAAATATTCAACTTTAACTGCGCGTGGGCTAATGCCAGGTCAGAGACCTAAAGAATTCAGTTATAGCCGTTTCTAATTTTGAGCTATCGACTAGAGGAAAAAATATCAGTCAACAGTTCTTTGAATCGAACAATGAGGATTTTTATTACTGTTATAATGGGCCCACAGCTGAAACTGTGGAGCGTATTTAGAGGTATCATGTCTCGAGCCCCAAACCCTGTGATTCATAGCCAAACACCAGTGTTGCCAAATCCGCTTATGATAAGCGAAAGTGGGATCGTCTTTTTCTTAGAGTCGCGGGTTGCGATTTTTGGGCTTGTTATATTTTGAGGACTTATTTAGGATTTTTTTTTGTAATAGCTGATAACACATAGTAAAATGTTTGTAGGCGTGGTTTCAGTGAATGACTAGGTCAATGAATAGCTTATACATCATTACAATTTATAATCATCATATCTCCACTCCTGTTCGGCCCGGCATGGACAGATGGTTAGAGAGTTCGAATCCCCATCACACCAAACATGATCACCCTTTCAGCCGTGGTGGC
>NW_013743912.1:0-2531 GCF_000517525.1 Limulus polyphemus
ATTAAGATCCTCATATATTACAGGTACCACCATGATATGTCTACTAACTTCTTCATGTATTACAGGTACCACCTACAAATGCCTACTCACTTTCTCATGCATTACAGGCTCAACCATCAAATTTCTAATAACTTCCTCATGTATTATACGTTCCATCATCAAATGTCTAGTAACTCCTTGGGTATTACAGGTACCACTAACAAATTTCTACTAACTTTCTCATGTATCACAGGTCTCACCATCTAATGTCTACTAACATTCTCATATATTACAGGTACAACCATCAAATGTTTACTAACTCTTAAGGTATTACAGGTACCAAAATCAAATGTCTGGTAACTTCCTTATGCATTACAAGTACCAACAACAAATGTCTATTAACTCTTATGGTATTACAAGTACTACAATTAAATGTATACTAGCTTCCTTGTGTATTACAGGTACCACTAACAAATTTCTACTAACTTCCTCATGTATCACAGGTCTCACCATCTAATGTCCACTAACATTCTCATATATTACAGGTACAACCATCAAATGTTTACTAACTCTTAAGGTATTACAGATACCAAAATCAAATGTCTGGTAACTTCCTTATGCATTACAAGTACCAACAACAAATGTCTATTAACTCTTATGGTATTACAGGTACCACAATTAAATGTATACTGACTTCCTTGTGTATTACAAGTAGCACCATCAAATGTCGACTAACATCTTCATGTATTACTGGTACCATCATCAAATGTCTTGTAACTTCCTAATGTATTACAGGTACCACCATCAAATGCCTATTATTTTCCTCATGTATCACAGCTACCATTCTTCAGTGTAAACTCGTTTTTTATGGATCATAGGTACTTATAAAATGTGTATTAAGTTTCCCATGTAATACAGGTACTACCATCAAATGTATAGTAACTTCGTCATGTCTTACATGTACCACAATCAAATGTCTAGTAACTTTCTCATATATTACTTGTACCACCATAAAATCTCTACTAACTTCGTCATGTATTACAAGTACCACCATCAAATGTCTACTAACATCATCATGTACTACAGGTACCACCATCAAATAACTACTAACTTCTTCATGCATTACAGGTTGCACCATCAAATGTGTAATACATGAGGATGTTATTAGAGTTACCACTATCAAATGTTTACTAACTCCTATGGTATTAAGTTAGTAGAAATTTGATTCTGGTACTTGTCGACATGTATTACAAGTACTACCATCAAATGTCTACTAACTTTCTCATGTATTACAAATACCACCATCTAGTGTAAACTCATTTTTTATGTATAATAGGTACTTATCAAATGCGTATTAACTTCCCCATGTATTATAAAGACCCCCATCAAGTGTAAACTCATTTTTTATGTATGATAGGTACTTAAAAATGTGTATTGTGATCCCCATGTGATACATGTACAACCATCAAATGTATAATAACAACCTCATGTCTTACAGGTACCACCATCAAATGTCTAGTAACTTTCTCATATATTACTGGTACCACCTTAAAATATCTACTAACTTAGTCATTTATTACAAGTACCACCATCAAATGACTACCAACATCCTTATGTATTACAGGTACCACCATCAAATGTCTACTAACACCTATCGTATTACAGGAACCACAATCAAATGTCTACTAACTTTCTCGTGTGTTAAAGGTACCACCATGATATGTCTACTAACTTCCTCATGTATTACAGGTACCACCAACAAATGCCTACTAATTTCCTCATGCATTAAAAGGTTTCACCATCAAATGTCTAATAACTTCCTCATGTATTATACGTTCCATCATCAAATGTCTAGTAACTCCTCGTGTATTACAGTTACCGCTAACAAATTTCTACTAACTTCCTCATGTAACACAGGTCTCACCATCTAATGTCTACTAACATTCTCATGTATTACAGGTACAACCATCAAATGTTTACTAACTCTTATGGTATTACAAGTACCAAAATCAAATGTCTGGTAACTTCCTTATGCATTACAAGTACCAACAACAAATGTCTACTAACTCTTATGGTACTACAGGTACCACAATTAAATGTATACTGACTTCCTTGTGTATTACAAGTAGCACCATCAAATGTCGACTAACATCTTCATGTATTACTGGTACCATCATCAAATGTCTAATAACATCCTTATGTATTACAGGTACCACCATCAAATATCTACTAACTTTCTCATGTGTTACAAATACCACCTTCTAGTGTAAACTCATTTTTTATGTATAATAGGTTCTTATCAAATGTGTGTTACCTGCCTCATATAATACAGGTACCACCATTACATGTTTACAAACTTCCTCGTGTCTTACATGTACCACCATCAAATGTTGACTAACATCCTCAGGTATTACAGGTACCACCATCAAATGCCTACTAATTTCCTCAAGCATTACAGGTTCCACCATCAAATGTCTAATAACATCCTCATGTATTACAGGTACCACTATCAAATGTCTACTAACTCCTATGGTATTACAGGTACCACAATC
>NW_013743913.1:0-2419 GCF_000517525.1 Limulus polyphemus
AGATGGACCATCTTTGTTAATTCTCATTAGAGTTGATAATGTGTCCTATCCAACGGATGTTTTTATTTCAGTTTGTAGCACAGCTGAAACCTCTCTCTCACACACACTAACTTTTGGTTAATGAGATTGTTTTTCTATACTGAAAGTATATTTCCAATAGGTATATACCTCCTCTCACATAAATAGCTATTCTCATTCAGTGCTACCCCTGTATGAAAAAAAAAAAATTGCAAGCCACAAGCCTTGACCTCCCATGTACCTTACAATCAACTGGTCTTGCATGTAAATCTCATGCAACAATCCTCCATCAATAAGAGTGTGACACACACTCCTGATGCATGTGATTCTCTCTATTCAATTCTACTGAACTATCACTTCAAGCTTTGTCAGAAAATGGAAGCACCGGTTTTCAGTGAGGAGGAAGGGTGGAAAGTGTGACAGGAGGTAAGTACCTGTCAGAAATATATTTTCAGTATAGGAAAATTATAACTTCTGATATGATACATTACCTCCGCTCATTTAAGTAGCTAGAATCCTACATTGAATAGATAGAGGGACTGGTGTAAGAGAAAAACAAAGCAGCATTCCTTGAAAGTGTCCATAGAACACCCTAAAATATTAGATCCACACGGTAGAGGATCATATATGGGAGACCACACCACATCTGTACGTGGTATATTCTTTGCCCAGTGTGTAATGAGGTTTTGCAGACATGGATGGAAAAAAGGAAGGAGCTCATACCTATGGGAGAAAACAATGGTGGGATAGGGATCTGAACCACCATATAACAAATCTTAATCCTATAGAGTACTAGAATGTGGGTGAAAGTAAAAGGATGTGTCCCTAGGTGTAGAGTGGATATGGCATAACAGACCGTACACGGCAAGTCAACTTCATCCAAAACCCAGGTCACTGGGAACCAACATCCATGCAAGGGTAGAATAAGGATCATACCATCAGTAAGTAAACTACAGTCCAAAACTCAGCCATCAGGTATCAACATCCATGTGGAGGTAGGAAAGAGGATTATACCACCAACAAGTCAACTACAATTGAAAACCCAGCCATCAGGTATCAACATCCATGTGGGGATAGGAAAGAGGATTATACCACCAACAAGTCAACTACAATTGAAAACCCAGCCATCAGGTATCAACATCCATGTGGAGGTAGGAAAGACGATTATACCACCAACAAGTCAACTACAATTGAAAACCCAGCCATCAGGTATCAACATCCATGTGGGGATAGGGAAGAGGATTATACCACCAACAAGTCAACTACAATTGAAAACCCAGCAATCAGGTATCAACATCCATGTGGAGGTAGGAAAGAATATCATACCGGCAGCAAGTCAACTACAATCCAAAATCCAGCTAACTAGTGGGGAGTAGGAAAGAGGATCATACCGTCTTCACCTCAATTTCAGCATAACAGAGGGAATCTCATACCCCTGATCTATGAACGGGACACATGATAGCAATGTGATAAATTGCTTGACAAATCTGGGGATCCAGCACCTGGACATTTGGTAAAGATGTCTCTGTAATGTATCTAACTCAAAACCAATCAGACAGGAACCGCCTCTTACACAATAACATTTTTGGTATAATAACATCGTCGAGGGATAGCGTAAGAGCAAGAACCATTAATAAGCAAGTACCATACCACCACCATGACCCACAACACAGATAGAGGAACAAAAGTATAACTGAGTGAGGAAACAGAGACATCTATAATGCATGTGTAAGGACTTATGTTGATTGGTTCAGCTATGAATCCAAAACCCAGCCAATGGGAACCAACATCCATGTGGGGGTAGGATGAGTGATCCTAATTGAAGGGGTGAACTGCAATTTTGATGGTTCACTCCAAACTACCACATCCCTTTGGATAAACCCATACAGAGATGAAACATCAGATTGGAGAAAATCTTGTCATCTACACTAGCAGAACACCACCGCCCTACTCTCAACTGAATGGTTTTATCATTACTTGTATTGTATATTACTATCACATTCAGGAGGATGCTCCCATGGTCCACCACCCCAATGGCTTGGAACTGGAAAGTAGTAAGGACTCTCATACTCCACTCCAAAGACGAGTCAACCCCACCTATAGCTTGTGTGAGTGTGCTAGTAGAAGGTATTATCTCCAAAGTGGTAACATGAACTTTGGAATTAATTGTGTAAAAATGAAAATCAAACACAATTGTTTGATGAAGAGAGAAAAGAAAAGTGAAAACTGGGAAAATAATTATCTGAAAAGTCGTTAACTGATGAAAAACAAAAATATAATCCAATTTGGAATAATAAAAAAAGAAAATCATAAAAGTTGAACAAATTTGAAGAGCACTATAAAAACGTCTTGACATGAGTACAGCCAAACAAGAAGTGATAGTTTGGTAGAATCAAATATG
>NW_013743914.1:0-2420 GCF_000517525.1 Limulus polyphemus
TTTTTCTCCATCTATTGAGAGATAACTACACTTCCAAATATTTTTCCTTATCATTTGTTTCTCCATCTATTGAGAGATAACTGAACTTCCAAGTATTTTTTCTCCATCTGTTGGGAGATAACTGAACTTCCAAGTATTTTTCCTTATTATTTGTTTCTCCATCTACTGAGAGATAACTGATAACTCTATCAGTATAGAGCGGATCCACTTCTGCCAGATACTACCTGGCTGTCAAAGTTGTCATTTTTGGTTGACATCACATCCCACATGAATGAATTGAACTTGAAACTTCAGGGAAAGGACAACCTTATCTGTGATATCTAAAGAATCATCAATGGATTTCGGAGAAAGCTATCATTGTTTGAAGCACAACTGAAGCACTCTCATTTTCAGTGTTTCAAAGAGTTTCGCGCTGGAATCGCAGAAGATATCAACCTCGAGTTTCCAAAGAAGAGAGATTTTCAGATTTCGACAGAAATGAGAGTGACATTCTTCTGTTCCAGAATCCGATTGATTGTAACCTTGATGACGTGCCAGTCGAACTATAGTTGGAGCTCATTGATTTGCAAGAAAATGACTTGTTGAAAGAGAGGCACAGAGAAGGAAAACTTGTTGAATTTTATCGCTGTTTACCTGATGATGAGTTGAAGAAATTTGCCTCTGGTATGGAATCAGTGTTTGGGAACAACTTATGTCTGTGAGCAAACATTTTCAAAAATGAATTATGTGAAGTGAGCACATCGAACGAGGTTGACTGATGAACATTTGAAAGCAATTCTCTTGGTTGAATGCAGCACTTTCAAAGCAAATATTGATGATATCTCAAAAGCTAAACGCCAGTTTCACAAATCTCACAAACCTTTTTTGCTGCTTAGTTTGTGAGATTCGGATATGTGTGCACTGGGTGTGGTATAACTATTTTATTACTAACGTCGCCATCTTTGATAACTTTTTGAAAAATAAACATGTTTGTTGTCTTTATTTTTTGTGTATTCACTGTATTGTATTGAACAAAATTGTTATGCGGCCCACGCTCGTCATTTTCTCAGTTATCTAGCCCACTGTGAAAAAAGTTTGGTGACCCCTGGTCTAGAAGAAGGATGGGACCCAACATTGCTGTCTGGACTTCAGAGCTCTTAACAGTATAACCGAAAAAGACTCATACCCACTGCCAAGAACTGAAGATACTCTTGAAGCCCTAAGTGGAGCCAGGTGGTTTTCAACTCTGGTCTTAAAGTCAGGTTTCCATCAAGTGAAAATGGTTGAAGCAGATAAAGCTAAGATTGCATTTAGTTATGGCCAAGGTATCTGGCAGTAACGTATGATGCCATTCGGGCTTAGCATTGCTTCAGCAACATTTGAGAGACTGATGGAAAGAGTACTGGAAGGCCTACAATGGAGAATAGCCCTAGCATACCTGGATGATGTCATTGTATTTGCAACAACTTTTGATGAGGAAATGTCCTGGCTAAATGAAGTAGTCAAGTGTTTGAAAGCAGCAAACCTCAAAGTCCATCCCAAGAAATGCCACTTGTTCCAGAAAGAGGTGCTTTACTTAGGTCACATTGTAAGTGAGCATGGTGTGCAAACTGATCCTCACAAGGTGAAAGCAGTGCGTATATTTCACAACCTTCTAGAAAGTACTAAATGCTGCAATGTTCTTTATATCCTTACAACGCTAGAATCCTGGTTTTGATACCCGTAGTGAACAGAGCACAGATAGCACATTGTGTAGCTTTGTGCTTAATTACAAACAAATAAACTTTAATATCATTGAGCGTTTACCTGCAGTAATCGAATTTTACAGCATTTAAAATTAGGTCAATAGAGTCTTCCGGTGCAAATATCAAAGATAAATTAATGTTCTTTAGAAGATGTTAAATCATCCAATGATTGCATTATTGTATGGTAACTAGCAGTAAGAAAACTAGTAACTTTCACATCCCATAATAGTATTAACCGTTGACTTTATAAATATTTCCACTTTATTTAATATTTTCTTAATATTTCGATGGTTTAATGTAGAAATATTCTGTATAATTTATGCGCAGGATTTTACTATAAACTTAAGTTGGCCGAAGTAGCTTTGAAAATATTTTTATAATGTTATTTAACAGCAACAAAATATTTAATTTTATACAATAAAAGCATTTGGTTTCTTTTGCGTATCTTTTCACAACATTACTTGTGCCGGGTATCGAAACATGAATTTTATTGTCGTAAGCCTACAGACCTGCCACTGGGGGCATATAATTAGTTCACAACGAATTCCCAATCATTCGACAGTGTAGTAACGTCACTGTTGAATTTACATCCGAAAAAACGTGTCACGGAATATCCGTGTAGTGAGAATGTTAAACGATGTAGCCAGAGAATACAACAGTTCAAAAAGGAAACATTTTAATAATAATCAAGAGAGG
>NW_013743915.1:0-2722 GCF_000517525.1 Limulus polyphemus
GCCAATTGTGATTCAAGTCAATTATTTTGCACACAACAGTGTGTACCAGGATGTTTCTGCAACATAGGCTTGGTTCGGGGTCCGTACCGAAAGTGCATAAATCCTAAAGAGTGTCCAGGTAATGCTACTACTTTCTGATTTGGAGTTATAATAAACAGTAAGAAGTCCCCCCCCCCTCACCAATAGCTCAATAGTAAGTCTGTAGCTTTAGGATGCTAAAAAGTGGGTTTCGATACTCGTGATGGGCAGAGCACGGATAGCCCATTGTGTAGTTTTGCGCTTAACAACTGAGTAATCAAAGGTTCAACTCCCCTCGGAGACATCTTCGGGCTAACGTATGTATCGTTTGTTGTAAGATATACATAAATTAATTTGTTTATGCGATATAAATAACCTATCTTTCTTTGAAAGTCTGTTAACAGTAATCAAAAGCCACTCCAAGTTATCAAAAAGTTATCTACTTTTTTTTCTGAATTTGTATCACTATTTTGTATATCTGCGAAAATTAATCCACGTTTTAGTTTATTCTGTAGCCTTATGATTTTGAAATGGTCTGAGGAGGGTTCAGTATTTGTAGTTAAAGTGGCCTAAGCACCATCAGGGCGTGATCACATTGTGTACAACACTTTGGTCTGGACTCTTTGTATGTATGTATGAATACAGAACTCGAGTATGTGGCCAAAGAAATGTATAATCTTCTGACATTGCTTTGTATATTATTACGTTAAAATAACAGTATTTTTTGAATAACTAGCTAGGTTATCCGTTCTGCCTACGGGAAGATTTTCATCTTACAAACTAAATGATACAATTCATTAAGTACTAACGAGTGATTTCGTCAGCTCATTGGTTGTTCCCCTCTTCACGCTTCGCATCACCCCTACTGCTAGATCTTTTTTGCGCTTTAGTTCCTTTACAGATTGAGATTTTATCATCGACTGCCCAAACGTTGCCCGCTCAGTTTCGCCACTGGCCACAACGTGGTAGAATGAATGTCATACCATCGGGAAACGCAGTTTCACAGCAATTAATGTTCCTATAGGCAGATTCAGCTGGTCAGAACATTCCACCACTACTGTGCTCAACTGGTTAACAACTTCGTTGAAGAAGGTGGGTTGGCAACATCTCTGTTGGAAGATTGATTCACGTCTTGTATTAACGTCCAAGGTGACCGTAAACTTTATTAACAAATATTTGCTGATTAATTTTTATTTTACAAAAATGTTTACTAGCCAATGAGCATTAGCGGACAAGAACTCCAATAGATACACATCGTACATTCATATCAGGTTACAATTGGACATTCATGTCGATCTCATTGGACTTTCATATCAGGTCACAATTGGACATTCATGTCAGGTTACAATTGGACATTCATATCGATCTCTTTGGACTTTCATATCAGGTCACAATTGGACATTCATATGAGGTCACATTGGACTTTCATATCAGGTCATATAAGATATTTATATAAGGTCATATTAGACATTCATATCAAGTCATATTGGACATTGATATCAGTCACATTGGACTTTCATATCAGGTCTTATTAGACATTCATATCAGGTTACAATTGGACATTCATGTCAGGTCATATTATGGTTGTTTATATAAAAATAAACTCGGGTGTCTGCGTGTGTTTTTATAGCAGAACCACATCGGACTATCTGCTGCGTCCACCAATGTTGGGCGTCATTAACATCTATTATAATGTTACTCAGGTTTTGCCTGTCCTGGAAACGCGCGCGTATTTCATTTCAGTGAATGCAAACAAGAGGCGGACGTAAATGTACTTTAGTAGGCATTTTGTACAACAACATATTAAAAGTTTATCAAAGTTTTTTAAAAAAAGTCTAACGTTAGGTCGTAGAATAACATTATAAATTTATTTATTAGTAGTATTAAGTACGGTCAATCTTAGCCCTAACAACATTACAGTGAAAAAACGTACACAAATTCCAATGATAATTTATATCTTTATCGAATATGAATCGTAGTTAATAAAGGCTTAACTAACGTTAGGCCTAAGACAAGTGGGCTCATAGATTTTGGTGTCTGCGAATTTTTGTTTTTATTATTCTAGAAATCCTGTATTTAAAGAAACACTGTTGTAACAAATATACTAATTTGATCTCAAATGTTTTGCGGGTCTTTGCTAGTTGGTGAATAATAGTGCTTATGCACTGCACAGTTTGAACATATATAGCTCCGATTATCTTTTTTTGCTAGAAAAGTATAACTTTAACTACTTCTCCGCCAAAATTTTGGTCCCCCGCTGGGACAGTGGTGAGTCTACTGAGTTACATCACTAAAATCATGGGTTCGATTCCCCCTCGGTAGACACAGCAGAGCCCAATGTGACTTTGCTATAATACAAAACGCACACACACAAAACAAAAATGGTGTCGTTTCAGTTACTAGCGTTTTAATTGCGCCATCTATTGACTACCATAGCAAATGAAATAGGTATTGGTTTTTAGGGAAAAAAATATCGTACGCTTTTTAAGAAGTTAAGAGTAAAAATTATTGCTTATCATTACAGAGATTAAATAGCATAATTTCTGCTGAGTTCGAACTTACAAGAAATGAGATTTAACAAAACGCTGAAGTCGCCAAAACAAGAAACACCTCTTTGATGAAGTAACCATGCTACATTTTGCATAGTTGGTACGTGTTCTTTGTTTGCTTGTTTTATAGCAAAGCCACATTGGGCTATTTACTG
>NW_013743916.1:0-2421 GCF_000517525.1 Limulus polyphemus
ATTCGTTGCCAGATATACAGCTTTCTGCTCCTCTGTCCATCCATTCATCTCTTCCAGTAGCTCAAACTGTGCTCTATATGCTTCCCACGGTGCTTTCCCATCGAATTTCTGTGGCTTCCTTCGCACTGGATCACTCCTATTACTGACATTTATATCTGGGATGTGACTTCTAACGGGACTGAATATGTCTGCATTAGGGTTTAGCTGCGGGCTCTGTAAGGGGCTTGCCATTGTCTGGGGCTGATTAAGTCGATGGTCAGTGTATCCTCCTTGTGTTAAAGACAATAGATCGTCCTTTAACGTATCTTATTCGCTTTTAAATTTACTGATGTTTTCCATTTGTACCTCTTGCCATTGTTGTTGATTTTTCTGTAGTTGCTGCTGACTTTCTTCCTGTTTCCTTTCTTGTTCCAGTTGCCACTGCTGTAATCTCTCTTGTTTCTTTTCTCGTTCTTCTTGTTTATTTTCTTTTTCATCCAACAACTTTTGTAATCTCTCTTGTTTATTTTGCTGTTCTAGCTGCCATTGTTGTAGGTTTTCTTGCCACTGCTGTAATCTTTCTTCTTGTTTCTTTTCTTTTTCCTCCAACAACTGCTGTAATTTATCTTGTTTATTTTGCTGTTTGAGCTGCCATTGTTGCAGGTTTTCTTGCAACTGCTGTTGTCTCTCTTCTTGTTTCTTTTCTTTTTCCTCTAACAACTGTTGTAATTTCTCTTCTCGTTCTTCTTGTTTTATTTCTTGTTTATTTTCTCGTTCTTCTTGTTTCTTTTCTTTTTCCTCTAACAACTGCCGTAATTTCTCTTCTTGTTTAATTTCTTGTACTTCTTGTTTCTCTTCTTTTTCCTCTAACAACTGCCGTAATTTCTCTTCTTGTTTAATTTCTCGGTCTTCTTGTTTCTTTTCTTGTTTTTGTATTGCTGCCATCAAGTCTGCTAAGCTGTAGTTTGATTTTCCGCCTCTCGTTTCCATTTTTCTTCTTTTTTTTATCCCACTTCTGACACCAATTTGTTACGTCTCCGTTTGTTAATTAACTTTCGTAACTTCGTTCCAACGAAACATCAGCGACACAAGTTCCTTACTTAATAAAACTGGTTTATTCTTTTCGAATACAACTTTACGATACACTTATTTTCAACAATCGCGCTAAAACAAACGCTATATCAACGAACGTCAATAATACTTCTGACTGCAGTTCAATTACTCACTATCTTCACACACACATTATTCCCCCGTCACGTTGTCACCCTATTTTATATACCAGACTACCCTATATCTAGAAAATACTATAGCATTCGCCAAGGTACAGAATAGTTCTAGAAAATAGGTGACGCCACACCAGTCATGTGACTCGCTGACGCAACAATATGTTAAAAACAAGCATTCAATCAGGCCACCTAATGATAGATTTAAAAACCCACGTTAGTTTTAAGCTGATACGACAACATTAGTTATTCACATAAATACAGATGTAAGTACTTACATGGACATGGCTCTGAAAGGGGTCGGAGTAATGCGAGATACTCTGACCCTCATGTAATAGTTAAATTCGTATTCAATAGAAGCTGAAATAATTTAATAGAGAGAAGAAATAGGTTATCTGCATCTGACCTTCCCAGATCAATAGACCTAGATACTAATTATTAAAAGAACAACAACAATTTCTCGGAGTCATTTACTCCTGAGCCAGGTATTCCTCATGGAAGGGTGGTTAGTCCTAATCCATTCATTATGTAAGTTAACAATATGCCTCTAAAAGATCCGAAACACGTATACTCGTCACAATTCGCACAAGATGTAAAAGTGTCCCAACTCCATAAATTGCAGCCACAAACCTCTAACCTAAATTGCTAAAATTATTGCATGTCCCAAAGAATCAATCAGTAGTTTATGCAAAACTAACAAAATACAAAAAGGACCCACTAAAACTCTATATGAACAGAACACTTCTTCAGACTACTACATCAGCAATATGACACTAAATTAACATGGATTAAAAATTTAAACTATATGAAAACCAAAGTTTGGCAAAGCACGAATTATGCCAGGAGTGTAAAGGGTGTAACAGTGGAGAAACAGCCAATAACATAGTCAAAATCTATAAAACATACATCCGTCCAGTGATTGAATATGTATCATCTGCGTGGAGTAACCTAAACAAATTAAAAAAGTAAATTACAAACAGATCAAAGCTCGTTACTTACAACAGCAACAAAACGTAAATGTCCTTTCGTCAGTAACAGTCACATCAGTGGTAGTAACTTCACCAAGAGCTTCACTGTTTCCCTTCTCAAAACTGAGTAGAGCTTCTTCTTCGATGGTGGCTTTTTCAGGTGGCACGTCTTCAGCAGGTTCTTTTGTTCTGTTGTCCACTTCGTCCCAATTGAAATGTCCTGGACCATGATAACGCCAAAGCCTGTTGGC
>NW_013743917.1:0-2611 GCF_000517525.1 Limulus polyphemus
TATGGCTTGTGTATACCGTATATATATATACATATATATTATTCATATCTTCGGTGTATAGGACGTACGCAGATTTTGACATCAAATTTTGGGGTAAAAAAGTGCGTCTTATACACCGAAAAATACGGTAATTATGTGCATTTGTCATTAGTAGTTAGACATTTTAATATTAGACAAATCACATTCAGAAGGATCCAATATAGTGTTTTCTTTGTTATTAATCATAAAGCTATACAATGGGCTATCTGTACTTTTCCCACCACAGGTATCCAAACCCGATTTTTAGCGTCGTAAGCCTACAGATTTACCGCTGAGCCACTGACTCGGGACGCCAATATGCTGAAATTACTACTTTACCGTAAAGGTATATATTTTAAACAAGTGTTATTTCTATTCTTAACTTTGTTTAACGCAAACTGGAGTTTATTACAAGCCATTTTTATGAACGGAAATAAAATAACAACCTATATCTCCAGAATGTAGCTTTATTAGCTCAATATTTTGCTATTACATTTTCGTCAGGAGCTATCGATTTTCTACCAGTTCATTTATTCAATGATTCTAAATTGGAACACCGTTAACAAACTGTTTTCATTATTAGTTTTAATGGTCAATTCAAAATCCTTAAACTATTTTCATTGTTAGTTCTAATGTTTAATTCAAAATCCTTATGCCATATTCATTGTTAGTTTTAATGTTTCTTACTATATTTTAAAGTAATATATGGCAATAATCTGTAGTAATAGATGGTGCCTTACCATAATACTGAGCTTTTTCATATTGAAATTCGTATTACAAGATGGTCCAATCACTGTAGATACCAGTTTCTTCAAACTCTAACAAAGTCAGCGGAAGAAATGGTACGGTCAAGCACCAATCTCTTAAATACATACCAGATTTATTAACAAAAAAAAGTAACTTTTTGTTCCCGTATTATAGAAGATATACATCGTTGGTTTCGAAGAACGAAACGATTTGGCGCTAAAATACAAGTATCAGACGACGTGGAGCGATGAACGATTCAGGCCACTGGCTCTGATAATATGTGTCGTCTTCGTTCGTTACTTGGAGTAAAACCAACAGGCGTACAGTGTTAAAAAATGAAGTGTTCTCTTTCTTTAACTTGAGTTTTTAATGTTTTACAATCAGCACAATAATTTAGTGAATTCACTTTGCAAAAACATCGAATATTACTGGAGCAGAAAAAACTAGGCAGGTACAATTCCAGATGATGTTGGTGTTATATAATCATAACCCTGGAGAAACTTGTGTAAAATCTAGCGTTAATTCATTATGAATTTTGTGTATCTACATTTCACGTTCTAAAAATTCCTCACCTGTTGACAGAAACTTTAACGCCGAAGTTGTCAACATTTCCGGGTTAAATAACTAGTTTTTAGCTAAGCCGTTAAAAATTATCATATTGGCAAACCGCAAAAAGGAATTTCGGTTTAATCCCGTGCATGTAACTTATTGACACCCGATCTTCTATGTTAAACAGTCAGTCAGGGAATTATTACATGCTTTTGATTTTCACAAAGCCTCGATTTAATAGTTGTCAAGTCATGCAAAACAGTTATTCGACAGAAAACGATAAAAAAGTGTGTTGTATTTTACAGGAAGATAAATGCAAATTAACAGGAGGACAGATTATTAATAAAATGCTATAAAAATGGAAAGCTAATTACTTTACTTTTTATTATAGCTTTTACCTGGTTACAAAGACTACCTAAATAACAGATGAACAGAATACTATTCTTCAGATCAACTCAATATATCATTCGTAAAATCAATTGTTTATTATTTGTAGGATCAACTGAATATCATTCGTAAAATCAATTGTATACCATTCGTAAACTCAATTGTATATTATTCGTAGGATCAACTGATAATCATTTGTAAAATCAACTGAATATCATTTGTAAGATCAACTGAATATCATTCGTAAAATCAATTATATACCATTCGTAGGATAAACTGTATACTAATCGTTGGATCAAGTGAATGTCATTCTCAGCTTTCCATTTCAAATCAAAATATAGTATGTATTCTATGGTTCAATTTAATAAATATGTAAAAACGTGTGACATATTAACTATAGATTATTTTAGAGCCCACTCTGGAGTATTATGATAGTGTAACAATAAGGTTGTTAATTAATTTACAGTTCATTCATGACTGCTATGATAGTGTACACAGTATGGTTGTTAATTAATACACATCTCATTCTAGACTACTATGATAGTGTACACAGTATGGTTGTTAATTAATTTACAGTTCATTCATGACTACTATGATAGTGTACACAGTATGGTTGTTAATTAATACACATCTCATTCTAGACTACTATGACAGTGTAACAGTATGGTTCTTAATTAATTTACAGTTCATTCATGACTGCCATGATAGTGTAACAGTACGGTTGTTAATTAATTTACAGTTCATTCATGACTACTATGATAGTGTACACAGTATGGTTGTTAATTAATACACATCTCATTCTAGACTACTATGATAGTGTACATAGTATGGTTGTTAATTAATTTACAGTTCATTCATGACTGCTATGATAGTGTACATAGTATGGTTGTTAATTAATACACAGTTCATT
>NW_013743918.1:0-1265 GCF_000517525.1 Limulus polyphemus
CTCCGTTCGTTAGTTATTTTTCCGTAAATTCGTTCCGACGAAACTTTAGCGACACAAGTCCTTTCTTAAATAAAACTGGTTTATTCTTTCTGAATACAACTTTGCAATACACTTAATTTCCACAGTCGCCCTGTAACAAACGCTATAATTCACAACGAACGTCTCACGTGCTCGCTCAACAATACGTCTATCTCTGTCCCCAGTTCAATTACACATTGTTGCCGTCACGTCTTGCTCGTCTTATATGTACAAGAATACCTAAATCTAGTAAACTCCCGATATTTCAGGAAGGGACGTAAACGTTCGAGAAGCGCATGACGTGTTACTAGCGTCACGTGACCTCCGCTGTCGTAACACTATAATACAAAGTCTTCCTGCACTAGATCCAAACATATTTATGAACATTGACCTGAAGAGGGAAGTAAAATCAGTGTTTTTACAGTGTTTAAGACTTGATTTCTTGAATGACATTGTAGCATCTGCACTTCGCAGTCTATAAACAATAGTAAAGGTGGGAGGAAGAAGCCTGAACAAACGACCAAACACCTATAGCAGCGGTCACGAACGCGTGATGCTGCTATAACTATCTGTCAAATTGTGATCGCTTGTTTCTATTAGTGACGATGGCTTCGGTAAAACAAACGCACGAGGTAACTGCTGCCACTTATAAGCTTCATGATGAGAAATAGTGCGTGAAGTGGTTTATTTTATGCAAGCTGAGTACAGAAAATTACTGTAGACTCCACACGCTAAAGTGAAAGCTTACTATGGCATTATCGAACAAGCATAAAGACTGGGGATCCAGCACTTTCCTGTTCGATTCAGTGCAGAGAGGAAATGCCCGAGCCCAATTTTCCTTAGGGAAGAGTGTTTGCAGTTGACACAATAGGAGTTTGACAACACAATTCCCTTTTTGGAGGAGAGTTCATACGAATTACTGGGAAAGGAAACGATTCTGTTGGGCCTGGCATATAATTTTAGGCCTAGCAATATAATAATCTAAACCTAGACCTGTTTTCAAGCGTTGATCGGCATTAGGTCTACATCCACGACCATCACGGATTTAAATTTGAGGGGTCACAGGGGGGCGACCCCCTCTGGTTGACGACAATAGAAGCATATAACCCTTCTTATGTCTTCTATGTAGACATTAATTCAATACACTGTAAAACCTAAACTTATGATCACTAAATCATCTTCTTGTCCAAAAGTTACAATGGGATTCATTTCAAATTCACTACCGAGTATAACAACATATTGTTAAG
>NW_013743919.1:0-245 GCF_000517525.1 Limulus polyphemus
TACCTAAATTCCTATACTGTAACGATACACGAGGGTTATCTGAGCATAGTCGTACCTAATTGTGAACTGATAGGCTAGAGGGAAGACAGCTGTTCAAAAGCATTTTAGATCAGTGAAGCTGGAAACTTTCATAGCTGAAATCCATTGTACAAAGCTATAACCCTGTACATAATAAACACCACACATCCAAGTTACTGTTATATTAATAAAATGTAGTGAGCATCAAAACATTTATTTATTTAAGA
>NW_013743920.1:0-3104 GCF_000517525.1 Limulus polyphemus
GTCAATGACATGCTTCATTAAACTGGTATAACAAACAAAATATTTCTTTAACATATTTCTTTTTTTCTCAACTTTTGAACCAATATTTTCTAAATAATGATTAGAAATGACAAATTCTAGTAAATATTCTGACAGAGGCATAAAAATAAAAACTTTAATACCAGTAGAAACAGAAGAGAATTTTAACTTAGGTTTTTGTAATTCTTCTCAGCTGGAGTCTCGGCGATGAAATGTTGACCACCCTGGTTCGGAAATGAGGGGACGAGATTCTCAAACTAACGTCACTCTTAGCTATTGAGTATACGTTAAAGTAGATTACAGTGATTTAAAAAAAGAATAAAAAAGTTGCTTGGATGAATAGGATAATAGGGGGCACTGGTGGTAATGGTATGGTTGGAGAGGATGAAGTCTAGATTACCGTTTCGTATGGGCAACGGTACGTCTCAATTTTCTTAGTCAGTCAGCCCATAATTAGAAGACCACCACCTACTACGATAGCCCCGAACTCAAACTGCGTGGCGACCACACATGACCAAAGAGAGATAGTCGTATGATCCGAACTGAAAATTCAGGATATATAAACGTTGCTTAGATTGAAAGGGAAAGGGGGTGGGGGTGGAGAGATATTCTTCTATCATAACAATTCCGAACTCTGCAGTTTTTTTGTTTTTTTTTATAGGTTTACATAAACCGAGTAGCCCCCCAGTGGCTCAGCGATAAGTCTGAAAGCTTAAAACGCTACAACCCGAGTTTCTATACCCGTGCTGGGAACAGCACAGATAGCCTATTTTAACTACAAAAAAACAAACAAAATCGACCAGCTAGTAATTCTTAATATGCCCCCTGGTGGTACGTTTACGGACTTACAACGCTAAGATATGAGTATCGATTCCCGCTATGTTGTTGTTTGGTGTTAAGCACAAAAGCTACACTAAGGGATATCAGTGCTCTGTCCACCACGGGTATCGAAACCCAGTTTCTAGCAGTATAAGTCCGGTATTAAGCACAAAAGCTACACTAAGGGATATCAGTGCTCTGTCCACCACGGGTATCGAAACCCAGTTTCTAGCAGTATAAGTCCGGTATTAAGCACAAAAGCTACACTAAGGGATATCAGTGCTCTGTCCACTACGGGTATCGAAACCCAGTTTCTAGCAGTATAAGTCCGGTATTAAGCACAAAAGCTACACTAAGGGATATCAGTGCTCTGTCCACCACGGGTATCGAAACCCAGTTTCTAGCAGTATAAGTCCGCAGAAATCCCGCTGTGCCACTGAGGGCTCCTCGCTGTGGCCAGAATGCAGATAGCCAATCATGTAGCTTTCCAGTAGAAAAAGTGAAAGAGCAGTTCGTAACGTAGTACGATTAAAGGTACACCTTCGTGCCGCGGCGGGCTCTTGTTACCTAGCCACGGGGTATCCACCTACATACAGTTGTTTTAACCCAGTGGTTCCCAACCTTTTCTCCACCAAGGACCCCTTTGATTATCATGTTTTTGAAAGATTCCGCCTACCCAACAAACTGTTTTTATTAACTAATAATTAGCTCGTTCTCCCACTTTTCACTATCAAATAAAATACATATATAACTGAGTGTGCAATTAAAACAAAAACATCAGTATTAAAAAAAACTTACTTGTTTAATGAGATGATATTACCTACGAGGACTCCCAGGGGTCCGGGGACCCCAGATTGGGAACCACTGTTTTCACCACATGTGATGAGTGAAACTGAACTATTATTACAATCTCTCATCACACGTGGACGTTCCTCTCGACACACACACGTCTACTTGAATAATATTTGACCCTAAACTTTTTGTCTATGTGTGTTTGTATACATTAAAACACAATTTAAGTCTTTCTATACCGCCCCCCCCCAGTGGCACAGCGGTATGTCTGCGGACTTACAACGCTAGAATCCGGGTTTCGATACCCGTGGTGGGCAGAGCGCAGATAGCCCATTGTGTAGCTTTGTGCTTACTTACAAACAAACAAACTTTCTATACTGTGAAGCTAGAGAGAAAATTGTGATGTTTTGATGGATAGAAACATACATGTACACACATACGCCTTAGGCCTGACGTGGCTAATGTGATCGAGCTATCAATCCTAGGGTTCGCGTCGGTGTACTATAAGAGTAACAATCAAACACTCTGTTGGGTCAGTTCAGATTATCCCAAGAGTCGGAAGTGGTCAGCCATGATGAAGCCGCAACGGCAAAACCCTATCACATTCATCTCCAATTTATTGTACTATCCATGGTGAAGCCGCAACGGCAAAACCTTATCACATTCATCTCCAATTTATTATACGAGCCCTGATGAAGCCGCAACGGCAAAACCTTATCACATTCATCTCCAGTTTATTGTACTATCCATGATGAAGCCGCAACGGCAAAACCCTATCACATTCATTTGCGGCTTCATCATGGATAGTACAATAAATTGGAGTGGCAAAACCTTATCACATTCATCTCCAATTTGTGTGTTATAGATATCGAGAGTGATAAGAACCCTAATTTTAAGGAGGGGGGGGGGGGGGCAATTTCCCCAAGGAGGTGAAAATAATCTCAAAATAAAGTTATAGTTTTACACTTTTACTGGCCACACTTTATTACTGTAAACCACATTCTCAATCACGAGACAAACAGCTTTTACTAATTTTACTGGTTTATGGTATTACATAGTTAGCCACTTATCCTGATGGGTTTCATTTCACACCTAATGTCAATCTAACCTCTGGGTACTTTCTTTTGCGCGTTCCACAATCTCCTCTATAAGTGCTGTGGCTGCAGGGCAACCAATCAATATAATGTTAAGTATCTAGGTAATTCTTTTTTTTTATATTATTTTTCAAAAACGCGTAAAACCTTAACTACCATCCAATGAATGTCTATCAAACCAGAATCTAACCCTAGTATAAGAATTGTATACCAAAGTAACATCTTTAAAATGTATATTTTGATAAAAGATCTTGAAGCAACATCTTTAAAATGTATATTTTGATAAAAGATCTTGAACCAACATCTTTAAGATGTAAACGTTGATAAAAGATCTTAAAGCAACATCTTTAAGATGTAAACAATGATAAAAGATCTTGAAGC
>NW_013743921.1:0-2412 GCF_000517525.1 Limulus polyphemus
GCCAGTGTTGGAAGAATATTATGAACAAGTCGGCCTCAAGGAGACCAGTAGTGGTTGGTGTTGAGCGACGCCCACCAACCCCCATCATGAAAGTCCCAACAGCTAGGTGTAAAATGCCAAGCACACACAGTGTCTATGTGACAGGAAAGCTGGGTGGCCAAAGGTGCAACTTTGTCATAGACTCTGCGTCTCAGCAAACCCTTGTGTGCATTAAGGTGTTAGAAAACGAAGGAGTACCAGAAGCCATACAGAAGCTTTATGGTGTGACAGGACATTCTACAAGATTGTGGGGACCAGTGTGGGTAACTATTGAGCTCGTGGGCATAAAGAACAGACAGAAAGTATACTTGGCTAACATTTAAGACGAATGCATATTAGGATTGGACTATCTACTACCAGGGAAGTTTGTAATTGATTTTGATAAAATGACGTTTGGGAATAACAAAGGCCAAGTTCCGGTAACTGTTAAAAGAGAGGTTGAACTAATTAGGTGCCATCAAGGTGAAGACAAAGTGACTGAAGAAGTTGATGATGATGAAGTGGAACCAAATATAGATATCAAAGCGGAACTGGAGAAAGACCTAGCTTTGAAGCCAGTGATTGATTTTCTAAAAGCAAGTGTTTTGCGCCCTGCTTGGGAGAAGGTGTCTTGTCTAAGCCCTATGACAAAGCACTATTGGGCGCAATGGGACCAGTTAAAGCTTGAAGATAGTATTCTTGTACGGAGATGGGAAACTACAGATGGGAAAGTGACGACTTGGCAAACAGTTATACTGAAGAAGTTACGGAAAGTTGTGCTGCGTCAATCCCATGATAATTTAAGAGGAGAACATTTCGGAATTAAGAAGACATTGAGTCACCTACGACAAAGATTTTATTGGATAGGTATGAGACAAGATGTGGAAGAATGGTGCCGGACATGCAGTACATGTAGTGCAAAAAGGGGACCCAAGCATAAGGGACGCCCACCTTATGAAGAGTTGCCTGAGAAAAAGTGGTGCATGCCAACAGGTTTTGGCGTTATCACGGTCCACGACATTTCAGTTGGGACGAAGTGAACAAATGACACTGCTGAAGAGGTGTCACCTGAAAAAGCCAACGTTGAAGAAGAAACTCTACTCAGTTTTGAGAAGGGAAACGATGAAGCTCTTGATGAAGTTACTACCACTGATGTGACTGTTGCTGATGATAGAACATTTCCCGATGAAGCAGATGAACCCCACGTGAAACAGAAGATAACGAGACGGAGACCAGAACGGAAGAAGATACGTCCCGTAAAATTAAGAGACTTTGTTGAATTGTAATTTTGTGTTTGTAATTCTGTACATTTAATTAAGTTATTGTTAATTGTTATTGGCTTATTGTAAGTGGCTATTGTTCGGGACGAAAAATACTAAGGAGGGACAGTATTACGACAGCGGAGGTCACGTGATGCTAGTAACACGTCATTCTCGAACATTCACGTCTTTTCCTTAAATCTCGTGATCCTTCTAGATATAGTGATAACGCCAAAGCCTGTTGGCATGCACCACTTTTGGCTTACCTCGCCGACCACATTTTATCCAGAAAGTCACGTCTGAGAGACGATCCACTATGTCATATGGGCCTTCCCATGGAGAAGACAACTTAAGAGACTTCCCTTTGGTCTTCCTGGGATTATACAACCACACCTTGTCTCCTGGTTCAAAGCTGACTTCAGTAGATCTCTTATCATAAGATAGCTTCATCGAATCAGCAGACGTTTTCAAGTTTGAATGTACTTGATGGTGAATATCATCCATCGTTTCCGATAACACTTTCACAAACTCTGACACATTCTCAGGCAACTCTTCATAAGGTGGGCGTCCCTTATGCTTGGGTCCCCTTTTAGCACTACATGTACTGCATGTTCTGCACCATTCTTCCACATCTCGCCTCATACCTATCCAGTAAAATCTTTGTCATAGATAACTCAATGTCTTCCTAATTCCGAGATGTCCTCCTGTTAAATTATCATGGGATTGACGCAGCACAACTTCCCGTAACTTCCTCGATATAACTGTTTGCCAAGTCGTCACTTTCTCATCTGTAGTTTCCCATCTCCGGAGAAGAATACCATCTTCAAGCTTTAATTGGTCCCATTGCACCCAACAGTGCTTTGTCACAGGGCTTAGACTAGACACCTTCTCCCAAGCAGGGCGCAAAACACTTGCTTTTAAAAAATCATTCATTGGCTTCAAATCTTGATCTTTCTCCTGCTCTGCCTTGATATCTATATTTGGTTCCACTTCATCATCATCAACTTCTTCAGTCACTTTGACTTCACCTTGATGTCACCTAATTAGTCCAACCTCTCTTTTAACAGTTACCGGAACTTGGCCTTTGTTATTCCCAAATGTCATTTTTATCAAAATCAATTACAAACTTCCCTGG
>NW_013743922.1:0-2685 GCF_000517525.1 Limulus polyphemus
GCGAAATTCACAAACAAACAAACAAATCCAGTAGGTTTCTGCTTCATGTTAGTTTTACACGTACACCACTAAGATATAATGACGATCTTTTGAATGCTAAGAAATAATAAATATAAAATTATTCTTAGTTCTTACGAAAAGCTCAAGTAATATAATTATCCAGCTTTGGCGAGGCAGAGCCGAGTATAAAAATTGGGGTACAGGCGTTCTTCACGTATCCGATATGCATATTAAACCATACCGGTGCGGTAACTATCCAATATCAAGGAAAACTTTCTGTCTGTCTGTCTGTGGACGCATCTCCTCCAAAACGAGCTGACCGATCCAGACAAAACTTGGCATGCTTACTTAGTATTCCAAAAGCAAACACATTCTTTTTTCCCTACACTAAAAAAATTAAATATTTTATAGAATAAATCCATATATTACTGTAGTAGTTGAGTTTGGACAAAAATTCACACCACAACAAAAATCCTACAAATCAACGATTGTAAATAAAATTTTCAGCATTTTGGCTTGTTCCCATAGTAACCAAAATATACAGTAATAACATATCCAGCTACAATGCACAGAATAAAGATGTCGTTGTTCTTTATGTTTCCTACTCTTTCCTGATTCACACCATTTAACACCAGTTAGAATAAGAGCCTGAATTAGAGAAGTATTTCACAACTAAAATATTTTTTAGGATATTTCTTACTATTTGATCTAGAACACAGTTTTCTGTGTAAGTAAAATTCAAGTTTATTATTAAATTTAATGCATTAGATATACCAAATTCAGACAGTAGAAATCTTAACCACATCTCTACTGTGAAATGGGCTGCTTTGAACAAGAAGTGACGCAAATGCTTTGGCATTTCTGACAAGTTTCTCGACTCGACTACTACACCTTCTCACTTCCCCCGTCATATAACAATGTTCTTGGAGAATGAACGCTACTGAAAATCTTCATAGAGACTTTGTTCATTTTAAGCAAATTTATTTGTGTTTCCCGCGTTTTCAAGAGAACAAAGATGGAGGAGTGCAGTCTCCTTAAAATAACCTACAAAACTTTTAAGGTAAGACATTTAAAGTACATTACAAGAGCTTAAAAAAGAAGGACTATTATGGATTGACAGTTAACATTTACATGTAGACTTTCACCGGATCTGTCTGGCTTTCACAAAGGCAGAGTTGAGTGTGTAATTTGCCGCTCAAACAATTTGTCCAATTGCACGCCTACTTAATTTATTGGGAGTTACTTTGTAGGTTTTATATTGTTGTTTGGTTGGCAAGGCAACTCTTCTGTT
This sequence comes from Limulus polyphemus, assembly GCF_000517525.1. NCBI lineage: Eukaryota > Metazoa > Arthropoda > Merostomata > Xiphosura > Limulidae > Limulus > Limulus polyphemus. The sequence continues at coordinate 1,292 of NW_013743922.1, forward strand.
GCGTTTAACAGTGCTTAGAACACACAAAAACAGTAAGGAAAAGACTGTGAATAGTGAAAACATTTTAACATTTTGTATTAGTTGCTGGCCGTTCACATTTTAAGTAGTATAGTAAAAATAATAAGAGAATACGCACTTGCGCTAGGACTGTCTTTTGAGGTCTTTCATCGGGACATCAGAATTTCGAATTATGGACTTCGCGCAAAGCTACACGAGGGCTACCTGCGCTAGCCATCCTTAATTTAGCAGTGTAAGACTAGAGGGAAGGGAACTAGTCATTACCACCACCGCCAACCCTTGGGCTACTCTTTTACCAACGAATAGTGGGATTGACCGTCACTTTATAACGTCCCCAAGGCTGAAAGGGTGAGCATGTTTGGTATGACGGGGATTCGAACCCACGACCCACAGATTGCTAGTCGAGCGCCCTAACCACGAGGCCATGCCGGGCCCTATATTTAAACTTTCACTCATGTTTTCAATGTTATTGCAACTATGCCTGATTTATAAATTATAAATACATAAATGTGTGGGTGTAGGAAAAGTGGAATGAAATAAAACACTACTAGTGTACCTTTCTTAACCGTCCTCAGGTTCGATTCTCCTTGGTGGGCATAGCACAGATAGCCTTTCATTACCGCATCCCCCCCCCCAGTGGCACAGCGGTATGTCTGCGGACTTACAACGCTAGAATTTCGATACCAGTGGTGGGCATAGCACAGATAGGCCATTGTGTAGTCTTTCATTACTGCATCAACCGAAAAAATTTATTTTAAATCACGAATCTTTTCTTAGTCAATAAAGTTATTGTATATAGTGAAATACAAAGTTGGCCGTAAGCTTTCCCAGTTCTTCAGGGAGATATTGTATATTAGGTTGTTGCTAACACTGAGATATTGTATTTCAGGTTGTTGCTAACACTGAGATATTGTGTTTCAGGTTGTTGCTAACATTATGAGATATTGTGTTTCAGGTTGTTGCCAACATTATGAGATATTGTGTTTCAGGTTGTTGCCAACATTATGAGATATTGTGTTTCAGGTTGTTGCCAACATTATGAGATATTGTGTTTCAGGTTGTTGCCAACATTATGAGATATTGTGTTTCAAGTTGTTGCCAACATTATGAGAGATTGTGTTTCAGGTTGTTGCTAACATTATGAGAGATTGTGTTTCAGGTTGTTGCTAACATTATGAGAGATTGTGTTTCAGGTTGTTGCTAACATTATGAGAGATTGTGTTTCAGGTTGTTGCTAACATTGAGATATTGCATTTTAGGTTGTTGCTAACAGTATGAGATATTGTATTTCAGGTTGTTGCTAACATTGTGAGATATTGTATTTCAGGTTGTTGCTAACATTGTGAGATATTGTATTTTAGGTTGTTGCTAACATT
>NW_013743923.1:0-2408 GCF_000517525.1 Limulus polyphemus
TACATTTTGTATATCTCATACCAAGAAACTGAATTATATAAACAAAATCAGTGTAAAAACTGAGTTACTTATATATGTTGTGGTTTTTTAGAAGGAAAAACTTGACTCATGCTGTTGTCAAAAGATGATATATATATACATAAAATTTAAGACTACAAAGGACCTCTTGGATCATCTAAGACTGTATCATACTCTAAAAGAAACATTAAAATGAAAGTAAAACACTCAAAGCCTGCCAGTAACACATTTTTTTTTATCCTTCCCTTAAATTAACTGCATCCACAAAATCTAGAAAACCAATTTCAAAAGCCAACCACCATATTAGAAAAAAATAGTCTTAGCAGATGATTCATACCCTGATAAAATTTATATTTGTGTCCCCAAGTCCTACCATCATTACCATTAAGTATGAAAACAGATGATGCATCAACATTATCAATTCCCTTAACAATCTTAAACACCTCAATAAGATCCCCTACAACTTTTTTTTTTTTAGTATAAAACAATTTCAAATAACTTATTTTTGAATGACAATCTTTCCATCCCATGTATTATCCTAGTCTCCCACCTCTGAACCTTTTCCAATAATTCAATGTCCTTTCTATGATAAGGAGTGAACACAGTATTCCAAATGTGACCTAACTAAATCAGTAAAATGACATATATAATAAAATCATAACCTCAATACTTATATTCAATATTTATTTAGTTACACTTTAAAATCCTAATTGCTGTGCCACTAACAACATCACATTAGTTTGATGACATAAGAGACTAATTAACTAGAAGTTAGAACCCCAATATCCTTTTCTTCCATAACATTATTGATGTTATTCCCATCCAAGTTATACTCATAATTAAAATATCCCACATATATTTATTTGTATTTATCATAACTAAAACCATTGTATTTTTCCAACTCACCAAGTAAGCTAAATCCTTTCATAAAGCAACAATATCCTCCTCATAGCTAGCAATACCCAACAACCTTAATATCATGAGCAAATTTAAATAATTTATTGGCCATTCCTTCATCTATGTCATTGATGTAAACCAAAAAGAGTAAAGGCTCCAATACAAAGCCATAAGGTACCTAACTTATGACAATAATCCAATTTGACCTAATTCCATTTACAACAACCCTCTGCTTCCTTATAAAAATTTATATCCAGCCAGTTTTTTATCCAACACCAACAGATAATTTTATAACAAATCTTTTATCTGGCACCTTGTCAAATGCTTTCTGAAAATCCAGATATATCAAATTCACGCCTATATTCTCCTCTATATAAATAGTAACCTCTTCACAGAATATCAAAAACAAATTATAAATGCAAAAATCTTCCCTAATAAAACTGTTGACTAACCAACAAAATCGTAAACTTTGTTAAATGACTTTGCAAAGCATCTTTTAACAAACATTTTCCAACTATTGATGTAAGACTAATAGGTCCATAATACAATTTTTATCACCTACTTGAAAAGAGTAACGTTACCCAACTTCCGGTTTTCTGGCAGCTGTCCACTTTCAAGGACAAAAAATGATAGCAAGAGGCTCGCATTGTTTGTTTGTAGTTAAGCACAATGGGCTATCTGTGCTCTGCCCACTATGTGTATCGAAACACGGTTTCTAGTGTTTTAAGTTCGCAAACATACTGAGAGGCTCACATATCCAATCCTTGACCTTGTTCGGGAAATATTATCTTGCCCAGGAACTTTTTAAGATTCACAATTTTTTCTTAACAAGCTCACAATCAATATGATCATCCAGTTCAGTCATGTTTCCTTCTATCAACTGTTCAGGATGAAGAATATTGGTTAAATCTTCGTTAACAAATATTGAAGAAAAAGTGGAATTTAATAACTCGGCAATCCCGTAATCATCAGCATTTAATCTTCTGGTGCCATTCTTCAGAGACTCTACTTTCATCCTAACATTTTGCTTACCCTTAATGTATATGATTAATTTATTTTTAAATTTTCGGCCTATCTTAATTTTTCACATTGTTTTCGACTTCCTAATTTTCTGTTTGATACATTCAATGCTGCAGCGGAGATAGATATCCATGTCAGGTACCATTGTGTTTTTTGTTTTGATTAGGATTATTTTTAATAATGTAAAATAATATCAGATAGAGTATTTGAGGGCATATATTCTTAGTCAAGTAAAATCTGTACCATGATACACATTGGCACTGCAGTTAAAATTATTTTATGAATGCCGCATGACGTGTCATTGTTTTCAATGTACAAGGAGGGTAAATTATAAATAGGCAAAAATCACATCAAAGTTTCTGTGGGGCTTTGAATACTTCTTTCTTACCATAGGTTTTGAAGAAGCACTATTTTATACATTTTGTAAAAGCCAACTAGAATATATATATAAAATAAACAATTTACAACCAAAG
>NW_013743924.1:0-2502 GCF_000517525.1 Limulus polyphemus
CAACAGTTCCGGTCATGTGACTTCATTGTTCAATACTGTATATATATATCCGTGTCAGTGTAAATTACTTGTACCTGACGATGACAAAACCTTGTCGAAACGTTGTACATTTGCTGTTATGTTAAACTTATATTAAAGTTTTTCTTCATTACCCCTTCAAGCCGTCTCCAGCCATTATTAGTCTCAAAATGGGTTCCTCGTCATCGAATTTGTACTAAACACTCTGTATAGTATAACCGATACCATAATCTTTAACGAGCTTATGCAGTGTATACACTCACCCACCAACACGTATTTATCGAATAACTAAAAAGCACTGAAGTCACGTTTCCTTTAGATTAATGTAATAATTCGCATTGTTGGTGTATAAACACGTCACTACAGACAAAAAAATCGTACAACTATAGCCAGTTTATGTTCTTTCGTCGAATCAGCTAAATTTCTTAGAAATAAATGGCACTTAGTTGTTACCTGTGTGATCATTTATTCTTTATTTTGTTTCTCGTGAACTGTACATCTTCCAATTATCTTTGATAGACTGCAGTGAGAGAAGAAAGACAAACCAAAAAAAAACTCCAGGAGTTGAACGCATACTCTTGACTCTAAAGTACACTAAGTGAAGAACTTTTTCTATTCTAACCTTAATAAATGCAGACTTTTTTTGCATCAAAAGAGAACAGATAGTGTATATAAATATCTCGATGCTCTTTAAAATATACAAAACTATCATTAATATTGACTTCAGATCAGAGCAAGCTATGTACTTAGAGCGAAACTAAAAATCAACCTGGCAATCAGTATAAATAACTAAACATACTTTTATTACGTTCCTACTTATAAATATTAGAATACATTGTTTCAAATTTGTCTGAATTACCGGTTTTGTTGCTTTATTTTGTAAAAAAAAACAAAAACAGAAAAAACAACTAATAACTTTTGCATGTTCCGGTATTTTACTATTGAGTTTAGTTAGAACAAAACAACGTTGTTAAAACTATTACTAATAAAAAAAATAGAAATTACACTGTTAAGCAGAAACAAACAAAACTGGATAATGACGGTTTTAAAATATACAAAACAATTAGCTGAATATAGTTTAATTAAAAATTAGCAACAAGTTTGGAGTTGTTTACTGAAATTCCACAACGTAGTTATGCCAAAATCTTGCAACAAGTTTAGAGTTCTAACCGAATATCGTCAAAATATAGCAACTAATTTAGGTTTATAACCAAATGGTTTAGAATTCTAATCAAGTATCATCAAAGCCTAGCATCTAGCTAAGAGTTGCTTACTGCAACTCCCCAACATAGTGATGCCAAAACCTAACTACTAGCTTAGAGTTCTAACGAAATTCGACAAACGTAGCAACCGAGTTAGGTTTTAGCATCACTATGTTGGGGAGTTTCAGTAAATAATTATTATATTGCTACGTTTGTCGAATTTCGTTAGAACTCTAAGCTAGTCCATATAATAATTATTTACTGTAACTCCACAACATAGTGATGCTAAAACCAAACTACTAGTTTAGAGTTCTAACCAAATATCGTCAATACGTAGCATCTATCTTAGAGTTCTAGTCAAATATCGCCAGAACCAAGCAGCTAGTTCAGAGCTCTAAATGAGTATCTTCTAAACCTAGTGACTATCTTAGAAATCTAACCAAACATCGTCAAATCTTAGCAACTAGTTCTAACCGAGTATCATCAAAACCTAACGACTAGTTTAGATTTTTTTACTGAAAATCTGCAACACTGTTACGTAAAAGGTCAGCAACTAGCCTAGAGTTCTAATCAAATATCGTTAAAACTTATTTACTTGCTTGAGTTTTGCTCTAAAACTCGACTGCAAGATAAGATGCCTAATGTTGAGTTCATTTTATAGATAAACAAGAGGTTTGAAAATTTGCAATTTTTATAGAAAATGTTAATGAGTAATCGATTATTTTAAACAAACGCTTTGCATTAGACGAAAGTTGTGTAATTCGATCTGCGTAAAATAACTTACAAAATAAATCGTGTTTTTTATGACGAGCTATAGTGCTCAAAAGTACAAAACATGTTTGAATCGGTAGTTAACCTTTTTTTTTAATTATTGGCAAAAATACTTCTGTAACCTTTCCTCAATGATAATAGGCCTGCATAAAAGCACTTGCAAAACCTATGCACAGTTATATTAAAATCAATTTATCATAAAAATAAGTCTGTAAAAGTTATTCTTAGATATAAAAGGATTTAATGATAACTTGTAGAGATAGTGATGAACATGGAGATTAATTGGTAACCCTTGTTGTTATAACCTATAATATATAGTCATTTAAATGGAAAATTTCACGAAGTACTTAAGAACTGATGAGATTGTGTTTAATATATTGATATATCGCAAATGAGACGGTATACGATTACACCTTAGGTTGAAATTATTACTTTAGTTTTAATTAATTGCGACAATTTGCTTTTATTACAAATTACAGGTAGATTATATATATATATATATATATATATA
>NW_013743925.1:0-2407 GCF_000517525.1 Limulus polyphemus
ACGTTTAACTTCTTGTTAATGTGTCAATCAGTTGATTACTAAAGTTGGTGTGTTGACAAAGTTTGAACTACTTTAGGTTTGGTGGAAGACTTCCTGTTGGTGTGTTAATGAATTGTTTGCCAAAGTTTGAACTACTTTAGGTTAGGTATCCACGTGATTAGGGTCAAAAATACTTTTTTATTTAATTACTTAGATTAACAAGAAATTATTGGAAAATTTAAAAAGTGTTAGTAAAGAATTTTTTTTGTAGACTTTCTGTTTAATTTCTACCCTACTGGGGTCTACTGGTGGGACAGCAGTAAGTTTACAGACTTAAAATGATTGACACAGCAGATAACCCAACGTGGCTTTGCTTTATTATAAACAAACTTACCGTACTGGGGAGTCTTGTAAGCTAGCTAACTCTGAATTAGATGTTCTTCTGAAACATTATCCAAATTATGTTTTGTTTATATATATAATAATAGGTATAGCTTCAAAACTATTATATCAATTACATTAATTGTCAATACATGATCAAGATCAGCACTATAAAACAATAATGAACTTAATATAAATTCAAAACTCTAATTTAAAAAAAAAAACCTTTGCACTTTCTATTCATTATCCTAAAGTCATAACAAAGCCTGTGGTAATAGCACTCAAAAGCATTGGCGATATCCCATCTATCAGACAAAATCCAAAAAGCAGATGAGAAACCAGTCAGCAGTCGTGGAAAGTTTGGTATAGAGTTGAGTGCTTACGCCCACAACGTTTCAATTCTTACTGCCTTTCACTGCAGCCAGTTGTGGGAAGGCAGTTACCCGTAAAAAGATGTAATAAAGTTAAAAGTATAAATAAGATCAAATTAAGCCACCCAAAAATATATATATATTTCTACTAAACAATGCCAACCCGCTCCAGTAAAGATTATTCCAACAGTTGAAGATTTAAATCTAGTTAAACAGGAAAACTATTAAGAGACAATTTTAAAGATATTCATCTAAAAGTTTAGAAATATAGCTCCATCTAGTAGTGGAACTATTAAATAATGTTTGAAATTGCATTTGAAAAAAAAACTGTATCATGTTATTATCTTTAGCTGTTAATATTTGCAAGTGACATATTTGTTTATATCAAGATTATCTTCTTTTGATATTTTTCTTATTTCAGGAACTGATTGCTCTCATTAAGTCAACAAAAATTCCAATTATATGCATTTGTAATGACCGCAGTCACCCCAAGATGAGGTCGCTTGTTAATTACTGCTTCGATCTGCGTTTCCAGAAACCCAGAGTAGAACAACTGAAGGTGAGTTTTTACATATCTCTTGAATTCTTGACACATAAATGTCATGCCATTTGAAGTTTTCTGAACAACAACTACATATTCACCAGTATTATGTTGACTTGTTGTAGGTATACTTTTATTGATAGAATAATTAGGATGACATTAATGTTCAGTTTTTTTTAGAACCTTTATTGTGAGAAACTTGAAATGTTTTTGATTAATAAAGTTTTAGTAATTGGTAAATGTTAGGTTGATTTAGAAGAATTTAAATAACTCTGAATCTTAGAGAATGGGGTGGGAGTGTCCGGCCTGATGTCTATTCTGAGAAAACGTTTTCTTACCAAAAGTACTAGAAGACTCCATTTAAAGCTTGGGATCTATTGACTCTGATTTCTCTGACTTCGTTGAAATAAGTTGATCAGTACATCCCAAGAAAGTCAATCCTATGAATATACCAGTAAGTGTAACAAAAGTACTGACTCAGTCACTGACCAGATCTTTTGCTGTTAATAATTACAAACACAACAGATGTTATAGAACTTAGATTTGATCTTAAGACTAAATTACAACCAAATTGACCAGCAATTTTCAATGGGTAATTTTCTTGTACCTGTGGTGACTTGTACATAGTAGTATTTCGGAGGTTAATTTTCTTGTACCTAGGGTGACTTTACACAGTATTATATTGTACCTGTGGTGACTTTACACAATATTATATTGTACCTGTGGTGGTGACTTGTACACAGTAGTATTTCGGAGGTTAATTTTCTTGTACCTAGGGTGACTTTACACAGTATTATATTGTACCTGTGGTGACTTTACACAGTACTATATTATACCTGTGGTGACATTACACAGTGTTATATTGTACCTGTGGTGACATTACACAGTATTATATTGTACCTGTGGTGACTTTACACAGTATTATATTATACCTGTGGTGACTTTACACAGTATTATATTATACCTGTGGAGACTTTACACAGTATCATGTTGTACCTGTGGAGACTTTACACAGTATCATATTATACCTGTGGTGAGTTTTACACAGTATCATGTTGTACTTGTGGTGGCTTTACACAGTATCATGTTGTACCTGTGGTGACTTTACACAGTATCATGTTGTACCTGTGGTGAC
>NW_013743926.1:0-2408 GCF_000517525.1 Limulus polyphemus
TCCACCACGGGTATCGAAACTCGGATTCTAGTGTTTTAAGTCCGCAGACGTGCCACTGGGGGGGGGGGGCTTGTTGTCAGAATAATCATAACAATAACATTTATTTACGAGCTTTATTAATATAAGTTGGCTATTGTAACTGAATGGATGCATAAACAATGTTACAGTACTGTTTAGAATAAAAAATACACAATAGACAAGCCATAAAATCTTCTGATATCTCTACAATTGAGAACAGGAAATATTTCAATTTTGTTTTATTTTATTGAACGATTTCCTAGAATAACAATGCGTCTTTTTTATTATTTTAATTCAGGAGTTTTACCTCATATGCTGAGAAATTGTCGTTCTGATACGTTAGGTGGCTTATGGAAAGCATGCAGGGAGAATGGATGTGCTTTAAACATAAAAGTTTTGAGACAGGGCCTTTTACAAAGGAAATTACTCTATTAAAAATTCTCAATTGTTGGAAATATATATATATGTAGAACGTTGTAACATTTAACTACATAGAATTTTCCACTCTGTTTTGATTTCAATACATATGTAACTGTGTATTTAACTGACTATATTTAGTGATAGAATTAGAAAAAAAGCTGATATAGATGCCATCAGAATAAATTTAGACTCTATGTAGAACACACAAAATAATTAATACACATTACAACCGGGTATGAAAACGTGGGGATACGCCGTACCTCTAATTCCTGAAGGCCGAAATAAACGTGTACGTATACGATCGTATTGTGAGTATACAATAAAAATAAGGCATTAAAACCCTCTCGCTACGGGCTCGATGGATTACACTGATCCCGAAGTGACCACTTTTAGTAGTTTTATGTATTTACACGAAATTTGACAGTTACAGTATTCGTGATAGCAGCTCACTGAAGAATTTTGGCCCGGCATGGCCAGGTGGTTAGGGCGCTCGACTCGCAACCTGAGGGTCACGGGTTCGAATCACCGTCACACCAAACATGCTCGCTCTTTCAGCCGTGTGGGGGCGTTATAAAGTGAAGGTCAATCCCACTATTCGTTGGTAAAAGAGTAGCCCAAGAGTTGGCGGCGGGAGGTGATGACTAGCTGCCTTCCCTCTAGTCTTACACTGCTAAATTAGGGACGGCTAGCGCAGATAGCCCTCGTGTAGCTTTGCGCGAAATTGAAAACAAACAAACAAACACTGAATAATTTCATTAGTTATTATTCATTGGATATTTTTGTGCAGACTCCTGAAATAATTGAATAATTATTACATTTCTAAAGTGGTTATAGAAACATTCGTTTCTCACGTCCAACAGAAATTTTGCTTTCCAATAAACTAGGCCTATTCTTTTTAATCTTCATATCCAAAATCCCCCTCCCTCGTCTGAAATCCCATTTCCATCCCTGACTATCCTACGGTGGGACAGCGGTAAGTCTACGGATTTATAACGCTAAAATCAGTGGTTCGATTCCTCTCGGTGGACACAGAAGATAGTCCGATGTGACTTTGCTATATAAAAGAAACAGAAACACATATATCACTGACTGAAACCATCATCAAAGCACGAAAAAGTTTAATTTCATGGAACGCGAACAGATGTGTTATGTTTGTTTTAGGATAAAATTCTATCTGTTATTGGGTTGTGAGCTTTAAAGCATTGCAAAAGGCTAAGAGACGTTTTATAAACTTTTTTTAACACTAAGAGACGTGTTATAAAGTGTTTTAGTACTACGAGACATGTTATAAAGTGTTGTTACACAGCAGAAGTCACGTGACGCTGGTAACACGTCATGAGATTCTCGAAGGATCTTGACTTTTCTTGGCAACTCTAGTCTGTTCCAGGCGCCCTCTCTTTTAGTATATAAGACCGGAAGATAATTGCAGATAGATAGAGAGATTGAAGATAGAGATAATCGAGTCAAGCCGTAAGTAAAGTGTGTGAATCACTGTGATTTATAGCGTGTGTTTATAAAAGTAGTCAATTTTAAAGTGACTGTGGAAATTCTGTGTATTTCAAAGTTGTATCGAGAAAGAATAAACTGGTTTTAATTAAGAAAGGACTTGTATTCCTGAAGCTTCTCGGAAATAATTTATACCGGAAATTAACAAACGACCAGATACGTAACAGTGTTTTAACACTAAGAGACATGTTTTAAAGTGTTTTAGCAGCATTTTTCATTGCTAAACTGTTGTGGTGCTGAGTGGGATGCAGAGGACCGAATCCAGTGAAATATTAACAAATATAACAACACTTACTCCAACGTTTAGGTTTTTTTCTTAGCGAGTACGAAATAAGTACGTTTAATTGCAGAAGTCAAGCAGGGGTTAAAACTTTTTACTTTAGTAAAGTATAACAATCTGATCATGTGTTAGGTACTGGGCCTGTAATACGTTAGCATCATCAGTGTTGTATACTTGTCCATGA
>NW_013743927.1:0-3647 GCF_000517525.1 Limulus polyphemus
TTAAACAGGATAAACAATATGTAAACCACAGCCACTTATCGAACATTGTTAGTTACGTTTTTACTGGTACTGGTTAAACAGGATAAACAATATGTAAACCACAGCCACTTATCATATTGTTTATCCTGTTTAACCAGTACCAGTAAAAACGTAGCTAACAATGAACGATAAGTGGCTGTGGTTTACATATTGTTTATCCTGTTTAACCAGTACCAGTAAAAACGTAACTAACAATGTTCTGGTTTACATATTGTTTATCCTGTTTAACCAGTACCAGTAAAAACGTAACTAACAATGTTCGATAAGTGGCTGTGGTTTACCCGCTCTTTGGAACTATGAGTATGCTACAACAGTAATGGTAATATCCACTATTTGGTGAGACAAGAGATGGCGGTGGGTACTTTTGACTAGTTGCCTTCCCTCTATAGTTTATTAGTTTAAAATTAAATAACTCTTATGTAGTTTCGCGTGAGAATTCTAAAACGAAGAAACACAAATAACATTCTGAATCCATTTAAAAGGTCTTAGATGGATGAGCTTGGTCCCGGAACTGGCTTCAACAAAAACGAAGTTTATTTAAAGATTATCAAATATAAATTCAAAACTTGACAGTTATTTCGGTATAAAATATATATATATATTTGGGGCAAACCTAGAAAGATTACCGGGGGCGCTTAGAAACATCAGCTTCTCTTCGCCCCACTGATGAGGGGCTGTTCTTTCAGGTGTATTGTTTTACCTTCTTAATATTTTGAAGGTATAACTACATAACTTCACAACTACCCAACGGCCAGTATCGGACTTAGACTCCTTCAGAGCAGCGGGGGATCTAAAAATCCAATGCTTAGAATTTGATGTGAGGGGAGCACCCTGAGAAAACCCACTTTTACTGGTCAGGTGCGAATAATCTACCAGACCAGTGCCCGATTAAACGTCAACTAAAAACGTGAATTTCTTATTTATATGGACTTCGTGTCATACTATTTGAATGAAACTTAAAAATCATTATTAGAAAGAGCACCAATATAAATTACATCATAAGTTACGTTAAAAGCTACCTGTTCTTCATTGAGAAACCATCGTAAAGTGGGAACTTCTTTACTTGGCGGAGTCGTACAATTTGCAGTGACAGATTCGGCCAAATGATAAGTTGATTTTTGTCCACTAATCTGAGGCCCGTCCTTAGCTGGAAAAATAATGAAATAAATTGAAATGCAAAATAAGGTTTTATCATATTGCTTTAGATAACTCGTTAATATATATATATATATATAAACTAAAATGGGTTTAATTCTCCAGTTATTGTGGTTATTAGATTCGAAGATAAAATGTCAATTCAAACTCGATATTTATAAATCTTTTTCCTTAAACTATATTGTTTGTGTGTATCATAATCTTCTAGGAAATATAATTCTCTGGAAGTTAAGTTGAAGCAGTTCAATTTGATATAGGTAATCACAGAGAGTAGTGATACGTTACAAAACTTGACATCCGTGAGGTTAAGTTGGTAATGTTAGATATGGTATTGGTCGTCCATAAATATACCAGGAACTGCTAATTTACCACAGCTACGTGACAAAACAGCAAGCTGTTCTTCAACAAAGTGATACAATGTAACACATTCTGGGCATTATATAGGATTTTAAAAGGGGTGATAGAATGTAACACATTCTGGGATTATATAGGATTTTAAAAGGGGTGATAGAATGTAACACATTCTGGGCATTATATAGGATTTTAAAAGGGGTGATAGAATGTAACACATTCTGGGAATTATATAGGATTTTAAAAGGGGTTATAGAATGTAACACATTCTGGGCATTTTATAGGATTTTAAAAGGGGTGATAGAATGTAACACATTCTGAGCATTCTATAGGATTTTAAAAGGGGTGATAGAATGTAACACATTATGGGCATTATATAGGATTTTAAAAGGGTGATACAATGTAACAACATTCTGGGCATTCTATAGGATTTTAAAAGGGGTGATAGAATGTAACACATTCTGGGCATTTTATAGGATTCTAAAAGAGGTGATACAAAGTAACAATATTCTGGGCATTATATAGGATTTTAAAAGGGGTTATAGAATGTAACAATATTGTGGGTCCTTTTTTGACGATTTAAATTTTCTAGAAATTTAGCAACATCTTGAATATTCTAGTGAGATTTTAAAAGAAGCTATAAACGTAGCAATATTTGGGATGTTCTATTGATATTTTAAACGTTACGATATCTGGGATGGAACAGCGAGGTTTCAAAGGAACTGACAAATATATTTAATTTCATCATATTTTAACGATTTCTAATTTGTTTCTGCTTTATTGAATTACTGTTGGTTTAGATTAGTTTACGTTATTAGGGAAGTTTGGTGCTTAGTTTTCTCACTTGCCTGCCCGAAGTTCCGAAGATTTCGCCATGTCTTTGATATAAAGCTCTTCCACGCTTCTAGAATACTTCTGATCAACGACAGAAGAACAGCGTAGATTCAGAGTCCCGTGCCACAGATGAACGGGTTCAACAACAAATCTTAATCCCAGGCGGGAGCCTCGCAGTCTTCCTTCCTTTATTGGGGTAAGTGGCCACTCATAATGAACGGGAACCTAAAACAGAATACTCATCCGTTACTCCAAACAGCAAACAATAACTCTAAGTAGTGAAGGAAAAACTAGGGCTAACAAACTTAAAACAATAACAGGCTTTTACATAAAGATACTTTGACACGAGTCTAAGCCTTTGTTGCATAGCACCGCCCTTAAAAAGTACTATATAGGGCCAACGGTTATATATATATGAGGAAATTGAAGTTGTTACACTTTGTGTCCCTAACCATTCCTGTTTTGAGACCATCAGTCCAGTTTTGATATAATATCTCACTATTCCAGTTAAGAAACCATCTCTAATTCCACTATTTGGAGACTATCAGTCCAGTTTGGTATAATATCTTGCTATTCCAGTTAAGAAACCATCTTTAATTCCACTATTTGGAGACTATCAGCCCAGTTTTGGTATAATATCTCACTATTCCAGTTAAGAAACCATCTTTAATTCCAGTATTTTGAGACTATCAGTCCAGTTTTGATATAATATCTCACTAGGCGACCCACCATCATTCAAAGAAAGAGGATGTAGAAACAAATTTGTGACGTTCATCACCTTTCTTGCTAAATTTTGAAGGTATTCGAGCTAAAATGTGAGCTTCGTTCGTTCGCTCGCAAAAAATTTGCACACGGTTCACTCGCTTTGAAATATGCAGAAGTTCTCGAAAACATACATATCAACTAAACCAATCGCCACGGGTCAAAGGCCATGTCATCGTGTTTGTTGACATATTAATGATCTGGATGTCTTTCCTTTGGAAGAGATGACCAATAAATCTAATTATAATATAATTTTTTTTATATTCAAATTTGTTGACAGCTAACAGTGGGTTGTTAGAATAAGTTCAACATTTTGACTACTATTACGGTCGTTTTCAAGTACCAATAGACAACAAGTTAAACTGGATTATCGTTATCATACCGACATATAATATACCCAGAAAAGTTGAATCTGATCGTTAAGTTTTATCTGTTATAGTTGTTTAACAAACTCACCATACAGAGTTGGATCTGATCGTTAAGTTTTATCTGTTATAATTGTTTAA
>NW_013743928.1:0-1465 GCF_000517525.1 Limulus polyphemus
CAATTCATGTTACAAAAGCTTAAAGCTCTAATTTTAGAACATTTCAATAATACCAGTCCAGACCAAAATTAACAATAACTAAATATAACAGAATGTCAGCTAACAGCTCACATAATGATTGCACTAGTGATCGAAACGTCATACCTCCTGTAAAAATGTTCTTCGTTACTGTAAAACTGTAACTTGTAATAAAATATTACTAATAATCAGTAAGTAAACTCAAAACGAAACTACTAAGCAAGTTAGTGTAATTGGTACATCAATGATACTATAAAGTGATATTACATACAACTCTGTACTGAACGTGAAAGTGTGGAAAGAGAACTGATAGGCAACCACAGAGTAAACTCAAACCATGGCTGAACCAACTGAGTCACTTGAGTTAGAGCTTTTCATAGAAACGAGGAATGAAGTGGGATAGACTGAAAAACTCCAGAAGGTATTCAATTTTTTAACACGCTCAGAATGTAACCAACAATGCTGATCCATGCCCAAACCAGTATCCCATCGCCTGATATTCTTGTCGTTTCACCGTAAAATGACGTTGTATCTTGTCCTTCACACCCTCCAAGTATATACGTCTCGTATGTAGCCTGAAACGTGAAGCGTGATTCATCTGTCGTTTCACCAATTTGAAACTACCGAAGGCAAGTGTTTGTGTTGATGAGGTAGAAGAACCACCCCACCAGTTCTCTGACATAAAGCCCAACCTCTATGAAACCTTTTTCTGGCAATTTTCATTGTTATTTGTTGTCCATATGTTCAACTAAATATTTTCTCGTGTCTAAGGAACGAACGAAGTATATTAATTTACCTCGGTTACCAATCAAAGTCAGTATAATAAAAATCATTATAGAAATTAACGTTTTAGTTACAAAAGTTTGAGAGATTGAGAAAATATTTTTACCTTATCTCAAACTCTTATATTTAAAAATATAACTAAAGGGTTAACAATATCCTCCAGTAAAATTTTCTGGAAATTTTACAAATTCAATAGAGAAAATGGAATATAAAAAATTAACATAATAAGAATTAACATAGTAAAGAATATTTCCGAATACCCTTTTTAAATACGTGATTTACAATCAAAATAGCAACATAACATCTGAATCATTTTGACTCAAATTAGGCATTGGGTGAGCTATTAGCAGACTTTCTGTTATGTTGAGCTGTTGATAATTTTGGGCTGTAGAGATAATATTAAAATGTTCTACTGCTAACATTACAGCTGTGATATTGTGATATTGGAAGTACTTTTAATTTTTTTCTTCTTCAAAACATGGATATCATCAGTACATAATTCTTGATTTTAACCGTTTTTCTTCTATTCTATACATCTCTATTGGTCGCACCTTGAAAGATGAACAATACTACAAATATTTTATATTTTGTAACATTAAAGTCAACTTACTTCCTAGTTTATCAAGAGTATAGTTTCTCAGATACAACTTCTAGACAAATGAGG
>NW_013743929.1:0-3724 GCF_000517525.1 Limulus polyphemus
ACTCAGGTACTAGTGTTTCCCTACTAGTTTTCACTACTGGTCTTCATTCAGTTCGATTTTCACAGTGTAGCCAAGATGTCTTTTAATGGGCAGCCCTCGGGTTTCGTGCCTGTTGCATCAGACAAACTAAGAAAAGATATTGAAAAAGTGTTTGATGATGCTCGAAAGGAAAAACAATTCGGACTCATCAAGAGGCAAGAATTCAACACTGGTGTTGCAAACAGAGTGAGTATGTTGGTAAACCTGTCAGAATTTTGTTGATTTTGTGCGCTAGGTGACTGATCGCATACCACAAGAAAACACACACAAGTTTGATTATTGCAGAAAGCAGTCGTTTCAAACAGTCTGTGTAAGGAACACACTTCACAACTTGACTAAAGTTTTATTCTCATCATTATTTGACGTTAATAGGAAACTAAAATAATGAGAAAGTACTTTATAAATATATATATAGTTAGAAGTCTTGTGCAAGACGTTTGAGTTTTTTATATAACTAGTAAATATGATCTTGGTATAAGTATTTGATACATAGCTGGCCTACATGTTTGGTTGTAGTAGCTCAAGTATTTGTTACATAGCTGGCATACATGTTTGGTTGTAGTAACTCAAGTATTTGTTACATAGCTGGCATACATGTTTGGTTGTAGTAACTCAAGTATTTGTTACATAGCTGGCATACATGTTTGTTGTAGTAGCTCAAGTATTTGTTACATAGCTGGCATACATATTTGGTTGTAGTAACTCAAGTATTTAATACATAGCTGGCCTACATGTTTGGTTGTAGTAGCTCAAGTATTTGTTACATAGCTAGCATACATGTTTGGTTGTAGTAGCTCAAGTATTTGTTACATAGCTGGCATACATATTTGGTTGTAGTAGCTCAAGTATTTGTTACATAGCTGGCATACATATTTGGTTGTAGTAACTCAAGTATTTGTTACATAGCTGGCATACATATTTGGTTGTAGTAGCTCAAGTATTTGTTACATAGCTGGCATACATGTTTGGTTGTAGTAGCTCAAGTATTTGTTACATAGCTGGCATACATATTTGGTTGTAGTAACTCAAGTATTTGTTACATAGCTGGCATACATGTTTGGTTGTAGTAGCTCAAGTATTTGTTACATAGCTGGCATACATGTTTGGTTGTAGTAGCTCAAGTATTTGTTACATAGCTGGCATACATATTTGGTTGTAGTAACTCAAGTATTCTTGAAAATATTGATAAAAATAAGCACAAATTACAATAAAATCTCGTGAACGATTGCGTTCGCACAGAGAAACATTGGCTAATTCGCTCACACTGAAATTTTTACCCCACATTATGATATTTTTAGAAGTGAACCTTTTTTATTCTTACTCTTATCAAAATCAAGCATGAAATCCGGAAGTTATGAACCCCAAACACCCCATCATGGTGAAATCCGGAAGTTATGAGCCCCAACCACCATTGTGGTGAAATCTGGAAGTTATGAGCCCCAACCACCATCGTGGTGAAATCTGGAAGTTATGAGCCCCAAACCCCCGATCATGGTGAAATCTGGAAGTTATGAGCTCCAAACACCCCATCATGGTGAAATCCAGAAGTTATGAGCCCCAACCACCATCGTGGTGAAATCCAGAAGTTATGAGCCCCAAACCCCCATCATGGTGAAATCCGGAATTTATGAGCCCCAAACACCATCGTGTACAAATTTTCAAACGATTTTTGCGAACTACTTTGCATCAGACGTTCAAAGTAATAAAAACGCTCCCCGTTTCTGGCATATAGCTGGAATAATTTATAATATGACTTTATCTACTATATAAAACTAAACATGATATCTATGGGAAAACAACATGGCTGGAAAAGGTGTGGACAAAAATAAAAGCCCCCCAGAGGCACAGCGGTACGCCTGCGGACTTACAACGCTAGAATCCGGATTTCGATACCCGTTATTGGCAGAGCAAAGATACCCCATTGTGTAGCTTTGTGCTTAACTACAACCAAACAAGCAAAAATAAACCAACTGAAAGATATGAACCCCAAATTATTGAAGTATTGAAGAAACCCACATGTAAATATAATGTCTCCATATTTAATAGGTGCTTGATGTTAACTATTCCAAACTATATTTATATCTTTTGTCATTATTTTTACCAACTGTACAACAACAACAAAAGGGTTATATCTAATAAAAAAAACAACATAGCTGTAAAAAAAAAAATGGTGCGTCCAAGGAGAATAGATGTGAAATTAAAGTCACATGGTCTATTGTTTTTTTGTCATTACGTAGCTAAACATAAGAAAGCAGATTATGTGATTTCTTCTAGTAGATATCCGTACACTACAAATTTTGTAAAATTTTGAATGCTTAGTAACATTAGTTTGTTAAAATTGTAATCAACAATATTTTGTTGGCAAACTTTCATTTCACATTTTTTGATCAGATACATAGAGCTATGCTGTTTTTGATCAGATACATATAGCTATGCTGTTTTTGATCAGATACATATAGCTATACTGTTTTTGATCAGATACATATAGCTATGCTGTTTTTGATCAGATACATATAGCTGTGCTGTTTTTGATCAGATACATACAGCTATGCTGTTTTGATCAGATACATATAGCTATGCTGTTTTTGATCAGATACATATAGCTATGCTGTTTTGATCAGCTACATAGAGCTATGCTGTTTTTGATCAGACACATAGAGCTATGCTGTTTTGATCAGATACATAGAGCTATGCTGTTTTTGATCAGATACCTAGAGCTATGCTGTTTTGATCAGATACATATAGCTATGCTGTTTTGATCAGATACATATAGCTGTGTTGTTTTTGATCAGATACATATAACTGTGCTGTTTTTGATCAGATACATATAGCTGTGCTGTTTTTGATCAGATACATATAGCTATGCTGTTTTTGATAAGATACATATAGCTATGCTGTTTTTGATCAGATACATATAGCTATGCTGTTTTTGATCAGATACATATAGCTATGCTGTTTTTGATCAGATACATATAGCTGTGCTGTTTTTGATCAGATACATATAGCTATGCTGTTTTTGATAAGATACATATAGCTATGCTGTTTTTGATAAGATACATAGAGCTAGTCTGTACTTATGTCTTTGTCCTACATCTCTCAGTATACACTTCATTGGCTATTAAGGACAAAATATGGAAGGATTTGTTTGTTTTAGAGCAAAGCCACATTGGGCTATCTGTTGTGTCCACTGAGGGCTATCGAACCCCGGATTTTGACGTTGTAAGTCCTTATACTTACTGCTGTTTCACTTGGAGACAAATGTGGAAGAAATCAGAACCTTTACTGCTTGACTTATGAGTCTCAGAATCTCTTTATTGCCAATAATGGCTGGAGACGGCTTGAATGGGTAACGAAGAAAAACTTGAATATAAGTTTAACATAACAGCAAATGTACAACGTTTCGACAAGATTTTGCCAGTAATTACCCGGAAAAGTCGATTTTAAATGTTTTAAGTTTAGAAATATAAGACCTATTTTCAGTATTCACGCTTCCAGAAAAATTCGTATTTTCTCGCACTGTTGTGGGTATTTATTGGTGTTTGTCCACATTAGAGAAGTTGTACTGTTGTGGGTATTTATTGGTGTTTGTCCACAGTTAGAGACGTTGTACTGTTGTGGGTATTTATTGGTGTTTGTCCACAGTTAGAAAACTTGTACTGTTGTGGGTATTTATTGGTGTTTGTCC
>NW_013743930.1:0-3846 GCF_000517525.1 Limulus polyphemus
CATTGAGTTTCATGAATTCTAAATTTGTAGCCTCCAAGTTGTTCGGCGATAAATCTACACATTTATAACGCTAAAACTGGTTTTGATACTCGTGGTGGGCATTGCACAGATAGCCCATTATCCATTTTTGTGCCTAAAATTAAAAAAACTAACTAAATGTGTAAAAAAAGGGAGCGTTTATGCACCATATGTTTCTTTATTAACTTATTCAATTACTTAAACATGCACCATATGTTTCTTTATTAACTTATTAAATTACTTAAACATGCACCATATGTTTCTTTATTAACTTATTCAATTACTTAAACTTATATATCAATAGAAACATGAAAACATAAAACACAGGATATTTAAGTACCGAAGACATAAAACACTCCTATCAAAACACTGAATAATTTGCAAAAGCAAAACTGTTTCCTAGTAAATATAGAGTTTAAGATGATTGATAGAGTTGAACAACATTTTTTTTTGTATTTTAGAATTATTTTAAAGCGAGTCTCCTATCTCTTTCGTCTAGGTTAATGCATGAAATGTGTTTACAACATTATCCGATTGAAAAGTTGCAGAAATTAGTGTTGTTTAATGCAAAGCTGAAAAATGGAATGTTTCTACTACAAGGATCAAAACCATATTCTAGCATTATAAAACAGAATCCAATTTTTTATAAAAACTTTAAAAATCAATCCAATTCTTTCTATTTTTACCTTTTCCACTATTTTTGTTTTGTTTATTTCTACAAATATTAACTTGAAATAAATTTCTGATACATGAATCTTTTCTTATAACTTCAGCAGTTTTATTTTGAAAGTCCCGATTTAATCCATTTATGATCGAAACATTCCTGTTGTGGTTGTACATTGTTCAACCAAAGTTGTTGGGAAGATTACTACCAAACCCAGGTGCATCCACTATCCGAAAATTGTGCAAGTCTGGACTTGTTGGAAAAATCTAACACAATCTCAAAAGGCAGGAAAGTTTGGTAACATCTCTGATACTCGATGTTCTTGTAGTTTTATATATTATATACAAAATATGTTTTTTTTCCATATTCAATTTCACCTCTTTAAAATTCACAATTTTCCATTTTTCCGTGTATTCTATGTACCTGTTGTGTAATATTAGTGTTACTCAACATTATCACATTGTTATTTAAAAAAATGTTGCTGAACTAAAGCGTGTTGAGATCTTGTTTCTATATAACTTCAACGCCTTCAACATCAATGAAATCTATGTGGCAGATAGAATA
This sequence comes from Limulus polyphemus, assembly GCF_000517525.1. Classification (NCBI taxonomy): domain Eukaryota; kingdom Metazoa; phylum Arthropoda; class Merostomata; order Xiphosura; family Limulidae; genus Limulus; species Limulus polyphemus. Next base: position 1,247 of record NW_013743930.1, read on the forward strand.
CAGTAACTATATGTCGTCATTCTGATGTCACTAAGAATGGCTAATGCTGTATCAGGGCGTAGGTGAGTTAGGGTTTGACAATATAACCTTCAAGTAGAGTGGCTATCTGGTTTGGCTGGAGTTTGGAGTGCATACTACGTACTGACATAGTTATATGCGTTTGTCTCAGACATGCACCATTCTGTAAATTTCACATATATATTTCCTGTTAATATGGGCAGGTAGATTATTTACTGCCATCCTACACCTATATTGATGTTAGTTTAGTTGTGCTACTTCTGAATAATAGTTACCTTTATAAACCCGCTAGTTGTAAGATGACCCGTAAGAAGGGATATGGATAATTTTTTAGTGATTCCACTACAACTGGTTAGGTAAGAACAAGTGATGTTGCATCTTCTGCTTTGTTTAGATGATCCTGCATCTGATTCTATCGAACATCTTAATGACATTGGATTTTATAGTTGGTGAAGCGGACTTAATGATAGTTTGGCCACCCACCTTGACTGGCTATGTTGACGTCATGAGAACTCTTATCTAAGCACAGCCATAGTGAACCGTGAGGCTACATGCATTGATAAAAAACTGCTGAGTCACCACGTGTTTGTAAAGGAATATTTTTACCAAAGAGAAACAGTATGAGCATAACTTCAAATGAAATTCAGAGATGAACAGTCTGTAGTTGTCACTGCATTAAATCAACCAACAACAAAACTTTTCAAGAGGTTTAAGTCTCAAAGAATTCTGAATAGACCAAGAGTTATTAAGCCTGCTTTCAGAGTCAGTTCATGGATACAGCCAGATAATGACGAAGTACATATTCCACAGATGAATTCATAAGAAATGTTTGTTTTCATGTTGAAACAAAGCAACACATTTGAGTTGTTCTAAACACATATAGAAACATGGTAAGAAAGTCTATTTGGAAATGTTTGCATCAATGCCATGAGTGGTTAACTTATTTTTATAATATTTTAAAGCTAACTGTAGCCTTATTACAGAACAGTATAAAACATACAGTGGAGCCATGAAATATACAGAATCATCATCACTTATGCGAAGTGGAAGAGTAATATACAACTCAAATAACAGGTAATGGAGAAACCAATGTTAAATCTTTTCCATTCATGTTAGTGAGCACATTCATTATCCACACTCTGGAAGGGGGCGATTTTCATCTGTTTCTGTGAAATCATGCATACCTGAGATGATCTTGGCGAAAAAGTCAAATACAGAAAATGGACTAAGAAAGGTAGCAGAGTTCTTTTATAAGATCCAAAATTTGTTGGCTAAGTTAACCTTTTGATAAACACCCCTTTCATTTCTGTGATGGAAATTATATGAACTAGCAGTTGAAAAACATACAAATTACCAGCAAAGTTGACTACAAACTTGATTTTAAGGTATTTATAATAAATAGTTTAAATTTGGCCCTAGGTTCTCTGGTATACTGGTGAAATAAGTTTCTGAATGGATGGCAGAAACATTGTTAAGATGCAAAGCTTGCTGGTAACTTTGGAGAACCAACTTATCTTCATAACTTATGGAAAAGCGAATGCTTCTCCGTTTTGATAGAGTGCATATTTATTATCAGTTTTCAGCATGGCAGGGTAAGAGCTTTGAATATACTAGTAGTTATCCATGGAATACAAAAATATTTTTCTTAACATTGTAGCAACCCTTTATGACCCAAAATATTCATGTACTCAGATTTGATTACAAAGATGTGTTAAAATACGCATTTATATTTTCCAAGATGGGATTACCTCTTGTATTTGGTGGCATTGCAAATAAAAGGAATATTTATCAGAATAAGGTTCTAAGGCCACTAAGAAAGAGACCTGCAAAAAATCTTACCCTATTTGTGGTTAGCTAATTGTGGCATCTTTTAACATGTGAAAATACACGAGCACAAATGTCAGTGACAAAATCCATCCATGTATTCCAAGAAAATGCAAAACAATTCACGTGTACATAAATTGCGTCCACGACATGTCTATCAAATTGATGTATACTACAATAAAATGTTTATTCATGTTATTCTATACTGAGGCATACTTGTAAAGTTACCAGATATAACATCTATAGATTTCTGTTTGATCGGACTGTTAAAATGTGAGCTGGAAAATTATCTTTTGCATACACTAGATAGACTATGTAAAGTGTGCAAGGTGTAGTAGTTTCTTTTTAAATAACTGCCTGTTTTGCAATAGAAACCATGTTGCAGAGGTGTTGTCAAGACACACAAAGTCAGACAAGGCCTGCCCAGACATAGTAACATGGACTGTAATGACAGTGTAAAGCTCCAAAAGCAGTAGTTATCCCAGATACCAAGCGACACATCGTTAGAGGGCGCCACACGTGTGTCGACCGCAGAGAGGGAGGGAAGGTGGATGATGTCACCAAAGACGATGACGTCAAAGTTCTACAAAGTGTCACCAGAGGGATCCGGCGCCATTCAATGATGTCATCAGAGGTTGGTAGGATACCATGACAATTGGCTATGACGTCAGGGACAATGACGCACACGACTTGTATAAACTTGTCTCAACATGGTTAGGTTTAAAACACTAATTCTATAAATAATTACATTTCTAGAG
>NW_013743931.1:0-2390 GCF_000517525.1 Limulus polyphemus
CTTAAATATCCGTGTGTGTGTCACACCCACATAGGGCCAGAAAGGATTGACATCTAGACCCTTATCAATTTCGGCCTTTGCATAGTGTAGTGAAAAATAAAAATTGAATTATATAATTAAAATGTTTTTTACATAAACCACTATTTAGAAATATAAATAAACTAGTGAAAATAATTATTTTTTTAATTTTCTTAAATCGCTTATATACATGTATGTTGCTTTAAAGAGAACTATATCCAGTATGCCCACCATTGGGATCGATCGCCGAATTTTAGGGTTATGAGCCCTAAAGCCTGCATCACCGAACATGCTCGCCCCTTCAGCCGTCTGGGCGTTATAATGTGACAGTGAATTCCATTATTTGCCGGTAAAAGAGTAGCCCAAGAGTTGGTGGTGGGTGATGTCACTGCTAAATTAGGGACGGCTAGTGCAGGTGGCCCTCGAGTAGCGTTGCGCGAACTTCAAAACAAACCTAACCTACAGCCTTTCGCCGAGTCACCGAGGAGCTATTTGACAGAGCCTTGAAGTGACAACATGAATGATGAATGATTAGATAAATAAACAAAAACAGTAAATAGTGTGTAATAACTAATAATTTTTAAAACTTAATTGTATGCTGATTGTTAATAAGTATTACAACATCTATGGTGTTTTGAGTCCGTTTTACTTCAACATAAAGTAACCTACATTCATTTAGGTATGTGAATAATGTTATGACATTTCGTCGAATTCATTATTTAATGTTATACATATGTATAGAAGTATTACAACAGTTCGCTTATAGCATTAAACTAATTAAGTGTATGTGCTTTCAGTATTTAATGTAACACAATATGATTTACTTCGTATGAATGAATATTGTGATATTTAGTGGGCGATATGGTATTCTAAAATGTATTAATTTTTTGTTTTCATTATCTTAGAAAGATAAAAAGCTAGATAATTATTAACTTTTAACTTAACTTTTTTATCTTTTAAACTGTTAGCGCATATTACAATAAAATAGTTAAATCCAAATATTTAGCGACACCGTCTTGAATACTGTTATTCACCTCAAAAAAGATGTTTCAAAAATACAGTCTCACAATAAATAATAAGAACAATAACATTGAAATAAGCAGTTTTTAGTCATACATGGTGTTACGTATTATAATTTCAAATAGCCTGAAATTGAGTTAACCGATAAATTTAAGTTTAGTAGGTAAATCGTACTTTGGATTTAGTATTTAAATATATGCCAATATATCTCAAACTTATGATATTTGCCAACAAAATTGATACAAACAGTTTTCTTTTTTAACACAAATACATTTTAATATATCCACAACAATACAATTTACAATTAGTTATTACAAACAATGATTAATAAACAAAAGTTTCACAAACTTACAAGAAATATAAAATCTTCTTTCTAGTCTGGAACTTCCTTGATATCCTATCGAGGGTTCACGATGAGCGAGTTAATTAAGAGTTAATGTATGTAAGATTCGCTTAACGGGAAACTAGCTAGCTTTGTACTTCGTTATTTATCAGCCACACACCGGGTTTTCCACTGTGACGTTTTCTAATGTTTTCGTAAAAATACTTATGTCCGATGAGAATCCACTGAAGTTAAATGAGTTGTAATGTTCGAACTTTGTAAATGCTCCTGGTGAGATATCTGAAGTTTTCCTATGGATAAGTGTTACAGCAATCCCAGTTATATCTTCCAAAGTTTATAGCACACTGACTATAGTGAACTAATAATATATACTATTTTTATGGGAAAGCCGCGTTAGTTATATTTATAGGCTTGTCGAGGCGTTCTAGAAATTTCGGTTTTACGTAACAATACTGAGCTACATTTAAGCGTTTACGTATGTATATATATTGTTGATTCTTACTCTCGAGAATCTTCTACAACTTTGGATAATAGGCGAGAGTTTCGCAATACATATTTAATACTATAAGCTACGCATGTTTTAAAATATAAACTTACTCTAAACAAACGTTCATTGTAAGATTTTGCTTTTTAGTTATATATATATATATATAATATTAGTCTTTGCTCTTTTCAGTTGGTACTAAGGGCAACTTTTTTTTACTTATTGATTTAGTATTGGAAAACTCAATCGGATAGTATGACAAGTAAACATTAGTTATTATTCATTTTTACTTATTTTCTAATATATTTAACGATTTTAACTACTGAATTAGGACAGTTGTAAAATAATTTAGATGTAGGTGATAAATTTATATGCCGAAGTTATTTCGTTCAGTTGTGGCTTAAGTTAATACATTTAAGAATCTCTTCTCCCTCCCCCCCCCCACCCCCTACTGGTTCGGGTCATGGTGTAGTTTAAGTCTTAATATGTAACTAAAATCGTTGGTTCGTTACTTTTCCGGCGGTA
>NW_013743932.1:0-3624 GCF_000517525.1 Limulus polyphemus
ACATATGACTAAGCATTTAAATATTCCCCAACAGAACAAAGGAACTTTCTAAGAAGTGATGCCAAACGTTAAAACTCTGTGACCAATGCTTTGATCTTTGTCCATTAGTCACATGCTGGTCAATGACTGCTACTTCAGAAACAATCTGTTTTCTATCATATAATGAAAACAAAAACTAGTATATTTCATCTGATATATAATAACACAAAATATTAATTGTACCATTAGTACGATATATAGGACAGAGAATGTGTTAAATACTTTGTTACTTCACTCTATCATTTGAAAAATAAGTACCATGAATATTAAAGTGAACGTTTTTCAATAAAACCTAAATACAATACAACTGTCCATCTAACGTATTTCTAGGTGACAAATAATGCTAAAATGGTGGGGATAAAACAGCAACAATGCTAAGAGCAGTTTAAGTAGTTCTCTATATAATTTTTCAAGCCACTTTTAAAATAACAGTTAAGAGAACGTGCTTAAAAATGCGCGCTTTCCATTGGTTATAAAAAATCGAGCTCAACTAAGTATAGTTGGCTGAGAAATGGCAATTCAACGGTAGAAAGTGGGTACAGAGATAGAATTAATTGTAATAATGTAAAAATATACATATTGAATGGGTTTACGAGAGCATTACTTCAGTTATCAATTTAAATATTGTGATCTTTTGTTTTCCAAAAATAAGATTAGTTAAATACAGTTCATATACACAGAAAGTTTTGTAAATATCTAAATCCAACTTAAATTGTTGAATAATATTGCATGATTTTAGGGAAATGAAAGTGGAATGGAAAGTTTACTACATTAAAACAGTTTAAAAGTACAAGCAAGTAGTTATCCCGGATATCGCGCGCCTTGCCGCCAGAGGACGCTACACATGTGATAGGGTGAAAGAGGGAATAGGTAAAGACAATGATGTCATAGAAAGGGGCGCGTTGCTAGGACGCCATGACAGGCGAACATGTCATCAGAGAGGATGATGTCATAGTTCCACGAAGTGAAACAAGAAGGCGCGTTGCTAGGCTACCGTAATAGGTGGCCATGTCGTGAGGGACAATTACATCCATGACATGTATCAACGTGCCTCAACATGGCTAGGTTTAATAAAATCAGTATAAAAAACTAATTCATAAGTTCTGTTTTTAATTACATTTCCTGACCATTTGTATGTAAATCATCTTGAAAAAGACGTTTATTTAAATCTTATGCAGTGATTTAAAATTTAATGTTTCACTATTTTGACTTTATGATATTCATACGACTTGACAAGATATTTCAGTTTACACTTGATACTTTATAGTTTTACAAGGGTGGACACTTTACAGTTTACACTTGATACTTTATAGTTTTACAAGGGTGGACACTTTACAGTTTACACTTGATACTTTATAGTTTTACAAGGGTGGACACTTTACAGTTTACACTTGATACTTTATAGTTTTACAAGGGTGGACACTTTACAGTTTACACTTGATACTTTATAGTTTTACAAGGGTGGATACTTTACAGTTTACACTTGATACTTTATAGTTTTACAAGGGTGGATACTTTACAGTTTACACTTGATACTTTATAGTTTTACAAGGGTGGACACTTTACTTCCACATATAATTATATCGTCAATGTCTAGATTTAATCATTTTAAAACCGCTAATTTAACAACAATCCTACTATCTGTAGGATTTTAACAAATCTGCTGTTATACATTAGTTGAATGAGATCACAACTTATGTTTTTGTTTTCAACTGAATATATTCATCTGTATTACTTGTACTTTACAAAGATGGGCAATTTTACTAAAGATTGTATACAGATTTCAACGTACATTTAATTATGTATATTTGACAACAAATATTTCTATACTTCCATAGGACAGTATGCAGCATATAGACATTCTTTTCATTTTCATCTGTGGTCCATTAAAACCATGAAAACATTTCACATTGACTTAATGTGACATGTTCAGTCTGTGTAGCTTCAAAACACATGAGCTGCAAACTTTCTATACACATATAATGAATGTTTTACTATCTTTGATTTTAACATCTAGTTAATAAACCCTGTAGTAAGTCATTTTACTACATAATAAATGTGTTTAATCGCCATTATAGAATAACAATACTTACCATTTTCCATAAATCTTTGAGGACTGAACTTTATTGGACACATGTCAACAACAATAATACGTATAATATGTGCAATATTGTCCACACACACACAGACAGACGAATAGAGTCCTTATAGTACTTACTTTGTTGTAAGTTTGTATTCGACAGTTCTTCTTGGTGATGTTCTTATGTTGATATTATGTAGAGACAGTTCTAATGGATCAAAATATTCTCCTTTCTCATCTGGACCAATGTAAATAGAGACCCAGTGGCTACCAGATTTATGACTCAGATCCAGATTGATGATGTATAATTTCTTCTGCATGATCAGATAGTTTATCACTGGCAAACACACCTCCAAACTTCTTTTGTGTGCAATCGTGTGAAAGTATCGAATACATGTCTAAAGTATTCAGTGTTTCTTTCAGACAATGTATACATAGGACACCCGCTGTTTTGCTTTCACAAGTCAATGATACGTCTAATCTAACATACATATTATCCAATATATGAATGAGACTAATTCATTTAGCTACAACTAAATATAACAAATGAATGACTTACTGTTTATCCATACATTTTCTATTAAAATTTCATAAAACATTGAATCTGTCTAAACACTATTATGAAATATTACACACACACATCACTGTCATCAAGTTAGCTAATCTTCGTCTGTTAAAATTTAATTAAGCTATTTTTATGATCAATGTTTATCAATGAAATCAGCCTTGAAATATACATTATAGTTCAAAGTTATATATATATATAAAGAATCAAGGTTAATTGCTCTGTTTACACATTTTTTCTTTCATTCGATGAAAGGAGAAATAAATATATCTGAACTCTTGACAGATGCCACGTATAATCTTCATATAATGTTGGTAATAATTCAAAATATTTAGAATATTATCAATATATGTTATTTTATTTTGTAAGGATGATTCAAATAGTTCTCAAAATTGGAAAGATTATGAACTTTTAACTATTTATTATGCAAAAAAGTATCATCTATCCACAAATATATATTTGGTGAAACTAAACAAATAAAATAAGATTGTAAGAGTTTTATTGAACTATTAATTTTCTTGAATCATTCTTAACATTAAATATGAATCACTGAAATATTACATACATAAATTCGATTTTAAATTCTTACCCTGAGACAAGACAGACGTGGGGAAAAGGAAGATTAGTGTAAGGACAGAGGCTCCAATGTTCATCTCTCTACATAATGGGAAGTAATACTGGTTATCAATCCAGAAAGTATAAACAATGTTATATAACAATAATTATAATTACCAGTATCTATGTTAAATTATAATCATTATAATTAGCAGTATCTATGTTAAATTATAATCATTATAATTAGCAGTATCTATGTTAAATTATAATCATTATAATTACCAGTATCTATGTTAAATTATAATCATTATAATTACCAGTATCTATGTTAAATTATAATCATTATAATTACCAGTATCTATGTTAAATTATAATCATTATAATT
>NW_013743933.1:0-2482 GCF_000517525.1 Limulus polyphemus
GCATCACAGCTTTTGTCTACTTACTGAATACTTTTCTAAAAAAATACTGATCTATACATTTCAAATCTAAATTTTCACCGTGCAACGCCGGGTAACTCAGCTAGTATCCAGTAAAGTGTAATTTTACAAAAAACAATAACATAAGATTTGTTTAAATAGCTTCAAATATACATAAGAATACAATATTGCAAATCAAAACGAAAATAACATTTTGATGTCACAAAAGATACGGGAAGTTTCAAGAGATACTTGGTATGTACAAATATCTTCATAAAATCAAAGTAGGTTAAAAAATCAAATCAACATAAAAATATTCACACCCCACAAAAAAGAAAAGAAAAAAGTTTAGAGATACATGAATACTTACAACAGCCAACCACTGTGTTCGTTCCTTTTTTTTGTTTCTACATTTTGTGGCAGCAACTTTATTTCTTTCTCGTCGTCGTTTCCTTCTTTCCTCGTCTTCTGGTGTTAACTAAAACCAGTTAAATGAAATTTGCATTCTATTATAAAACGTTAACTACGTACTTTAAAAATAATTTAAAATCTTCAATATTTAATATTCAGCTCTCATGTTACTATGACAACTTAGGCTTACAGGTTGGAATTATTTCAGTCAATGCATCCAGATTTGTTTCTATCTAAAGCTGAAAATTAATAACACTCATTGACTAAGACCAGATTTGTTTCTATCTAAAGCTGAAAATCATTGTGTTAGTTAATGTGTGTATTTTTAGCTTTCATAATAATCCAAGAGGTATGTAATGTCCTACCACTCTGACCATTTTGGAAACAAATTAACAAATATAATTACCTTGAAATGTACAAACATATGTTAAGCCTAAATTATTCAATAGGAGGAAACACCAATCAAATCATTCATATATATATATATATGCACACACACACATATATTTCAGAAAGGTGATAGTATGATTCAGTGTTATTATTGACGAAAGACTTTAATACAATTTATTAAGATCTTCAAGGAATCATCATCTATACTACATCTGCAAGAAACCTAAAGCTACATATTTTTTCGTGTATAAAATCATAAATGTATCAGATAACACTAACGTTAAGACTTCAATACAATTTATTAGGATCTTCAAGGAATCATCATCTGTACTACATCTTCTGCAAGAAACCTAAAGCTACATATTTTTTCGTGTATAATCGACAATAAGAAATCGCACACATAACTTCATTTTGATAAAAGAATAAGGAATCGTATTGACTGATCGACAGAACTCGAGACTTTTTCGCCGCAGCATAGCAGCTCATAGAATGGCTCTGAGTTTTTCAAGTACAAACTTTTAGCTCATAGACCTGTAATATCTTGACCGATTTGAAATCTAATTACAGTTTTGGACTCAGGAGGTCAAACCCTTTCGATTGACGTATTTGACCACGCCCAAGGTCTCACAGATTTATTTATTCTAATCCTGCCTAAAAGAATTTCAATTTGAGGGTAGGCTGGTAAAAATCCTGGTCGAGTTATAAAATCGAATCGAGTATACGCGCGCCCCATGCTTGGTATTATTGGCGCACAAAAATATAGTTAGTAAAAAGAAAAAAAAAGGTCTCATTGATTTATTTACTCTAATTGTGTCTAAAAGAATTTCAAGTGCTGCGGCTATTGAGGATTCCATCGTTTCACTGTATGATGGGAAAAAAATAAAACCTACTTTTACAAACAAAAATCGTCAAGTTTTAACTACGAAGATAAAATAGAAAAATGGCTCTCCCAGTTTTCGTATTTTAAAAGAAAATACAAATTAATTCTAAAATCAAAATTTAAAGAGGGCTTTTCTGAATTTGAGTATAAAAACAAAATTTCATTTACATACACATACAATAGCACTTCCATACTTCAGCAAGACTAGTGAAAGAAAAGACGACTAACAAGTAACGTGTTAAGTGTTAGCTAGCGTTTTTAGAATGACTAGCACGAGGCATGTGAGTAGTCTAGAGAAGATGTGGAAAGTGTCAATTTTCTTTTGTTTCTTATCTAACTTCTGTATGCACGAGATCAATGTATCGAAATATATTATCATATTACACCTAAAATTACAATGAGTAAGTTCTGAATAGTGTTGTTAAGTCACATGTTATCATGAAAAGACATACTTTTGATAATCTGGTTACCGATTGTTATACTTGTGCAATACAAAGTGCATCAATAATAGTGGTGTATTCAAATACACTACTAATGGTTAAATTATTCTGTTCCCTGGGTCTAGAATAAGAACTCGACATTAATAGTGGTGTATTCAAAAACTGTACTAGTGGTTAAATCATTCTGTTCCCTGGGTCTAGAGTAAGAACTCGACAGTAATGGTGGTGTATTCAGATACACTACCAGTGGTTAAATATTCTGTTCCCTGGGTCTAGAGTAAAAACTCGTCAATAATAGTGGTGCATTCAAATACACTACCAGTGGTTAAATCCTTCTGTTCCCTGGGTCTAGAGTAAGACCTCG
>NW_013743934.1:0-2916 GCF_000517525.1 Limulus polyphemus
CGATTCAATTTACTAAACTTAAATTGTTTCTGAATTTAAGCTATTTTCTGCAATATCACCATTGTTTTTATTAAAACAAACCTCTTTAATCAAAGAAGATTCTAAATTAAGAAATCAACAAATATTTTTCCAGTTTTGTTCTTTATACATTTCATTTTATACTTTCAGTACACAGACTAACAACAATATTAAGTTATACTTTTGTTGCTAAGCAACATGACATAAAAGCCATTATTGTAACGTAGTGTTACCAAAACCCACTAGCTTTTCTATATATTATAAGTTGTTAATCTTAACTGATTTTTACCAATAATTATTCTATAAATACGCCACGAATTCATTTCATGAACGATCTTAATTTTGATTGGATCACAAAGGAATTTACCGACGTTTGACTGCCTCGACTACACTTTTCTGCCTCTTTGTTGGTCAAGCTTTATTTCGCAAAATTTATTTGTTTCAGTTAGCTTTGAAATGTGAGGTTGGGGTATATTATGAGGTAGGGGTGGTAGTACTTGCCCCGTCATTTTTGATGGACTATACGATAATAAAAGTTATATAAGGCTGAGAAACTTACACACACACACACACATATATATATATTTATATACACACACACATATATGTATTTATATACACACATATATATATTTATACACACACATATATGTATATTGAGCTCTCTTAACCTGGGCTGTGAATCCAAAGGTCCATGATTCGCGTCCTGTTGCCACAAAATGGCAACCCACATTTGGGGATTGTAGGTACGTTGTAAAAGTGATGGTCAAATCAGACTTTTCAATGAGAATACCCCAAGTTTTGGCGGTGATGACTCCATCAGTTTAAGATTAGAAACGACTACCGCATGTGGCCCTTGTTGTTTCAATCTCTACACTGCTTACAGCTTTCAGTAAAAATAACATTTTTTCTTATCAGAATCACATAATGCAAAAAAGTCCATATTTTAGCCAAACTATAGCCCAACTAAGCCTAACAATCATATATTTCACTCCATTCTTTTTTTCAATTCACATAAAGAGCTCCACCTATCGGAAGAAAATGTTATTTTGACACTTGCGTGTATTTTATCATAGGAAAGACACATCGGGCTATCTGTTGTGTCCACCGATGGGAATCGAAACCCGGATTTTAGTGTTATAAATCCGAAGACTTACCGCTGTCCCTCCGGGGGACTTGACACTTACATTGTATAACTTTAATCCAGAGACGGCCCCTCTAAGTCCAACATTTTAAGTAAATGAACGGGATAACTTTATGAAGTCTACAGAAAACTTTGTTTTTTTATTTTGTAGATGAAGATGATTCCTGAAAATTCGATTTATTTGAGCTGCAATAAAGCACTTCTCAGTTAAATATTGCCTTTTTTTGATTTGAGCAAAACGAAAGAAAAAATAGCCAATGAAAGAAAAATCGTATAGTAGAAAGGAAAACATATTTTCAACGACTAAGCAAACCGAACAGAAGCGCCAGCTATCTTTTTAAACATTTATTACCATTGTGTGTGTGTTTATATAAATATATATAATCATTCTGCCCTGAAATCACTTTAACGTTTTTATGTTTATATTCGGCGACCCTACGGAATGCTTGTTATAATTTGTAATCGATAGTCTTAATAGCGTTTTAAGGAAGAAACTTAAAACGTATAAAGAAAAAAAACCACTAAGACTGATAATAATGTGGGGAAAAGTTTCAATTTAAGGTTTAGCGGATTTTTTCATAAGATTGTGCTTTATTTTTTTTAAATACCCTTGGGTGTGTGCGTGTGTGTGAGAGAGAGAGAAAAAGAAAAGCATACTTGATACTCATGAACGTAAATACCTAGAGCTGTCTACCTTCCGAATTATCTGATCCTCAATCTCTTTTCTTTGCTGGTCGGGCGTGGCCCTTATGGTTCCGAGAGCGTCCGTTAGTTCGCGTCCGATTCCCGCAAAATCGCCCTCTCCACTATTCAGTCATGGGTGCGTTATAGGGGTGATGGTAATATCTCACTATTCCATTAAAGTAGTCCAAGAGTTGGCGGTTGGTGCTTTCGCTCTAGCAAATCAACGTTATGAGACTTTGACGTGAAAATTATAAAACAAACATATGCTTCGTGTTTTTTGGAAGAACATGTTCTCGAAATGAACTTATTATCGAGATACGAACATGATTTAAACACGCGAACCAATCAGACCTTGAAGTCAATTCAATCAACACACCAGTTTTAACATCAGTAATGAGTAGTTGATTCAGAATAGTTTCAACAGTAAACTCAATCTAAGAGTCTACTCATAAAAGATGAGATGGATACTTGTTCGTGAAACCATTGTCAGCTGAGATTAGCGGAGTAAAGTTATTTCTAGACGTCTTTCCATTTCATTTTTATATATATATATATAAGAGAGAGAGAGACCAAGTTCTAGCCCATTTGAGCGGAAAGCGGGAAAAGCGACCTGTTTGTGTTGTGGTGTCAATCTCAGCTGAGAACGTGGAAACTCCATTACTTGCTGAGAAGCCTAATTTCCACACTGGTGATCAAGGCATTCAAAGTATTAAACCTGTCTTCTAGTTTTAAAAAAATCACACACACACACACACACATATATATACATATATATATTATATTCCCTCGTTGGTATTTAAATATTGTCGTGTACGTGTTTTGTTCGCGGACCATTTCTTGAAAAATAACGCGAAAAGCTTTTTTTTTTTGTTTTCGAATACTTTCTGACTGAGCGCGTTTTAATGGCAACGGGACATGAACCCCGAATCTTCGGATTCACAGTCTGGAATAGCTAATCATGACGCCACGTGACAAATGTATGATTTGGCAATTTCTTTCATACGATCAAGCTTTAATACGAAAACATACAGTGTGTGAGAGAAAAAAAATCATAGTTGATACTCACGATT
>NW_013743935.1:0-2400 GCF_000517525.1 Limulus polyphemus
CAAAAACGCAACATTAATTTCTTGATGACCTAACAGCTTTAAACTCGGAAAAGTACATATCTATTTATAATTACATTTTATCGTTTTATTGCCCTTTGAACCATGTTTAACTACTATTCATGCCATTTTAAGTTGTAACTCACTTGGGGAAAGTGCAGCTCACATAATGCTATCGAATTATGTTACTCATGAGCTACTCGTGTGCTTGCCTCATGAAATATTTTTATTATATTATTATTTATTTTACCTAATCTAACCTTAACTAACCTAAAGAGATCCCTATTTTACATCTTAGTTACTTGTATAATAATAAATAAAGAATAAACAAGAAATAAAGTACTTACCCTTGTCTCCTTTTCTTTTTGCTGTAGACTGTCAATGACAATTAATCCTACTTTTTTTGTATACTAATGGTAGTAATGCACAAAATAATTTTTTTAAATTAGATAAAGCACCAAAGAACATAGAATAATAACATGCAAAAAGCAGACAATTTCCTCTAACTATAACAATTTTTCTGGTTTTCTAACTATGTAACAAGAGCTGTTACAAATTCATTCAAGATAGTCATTATCTTTCCCACGGGAATGAAGCTTGTACTGAAATTGACAATTCTCTGTTTTCAGAACACAATGTAATATAATACATCATTTGATAGATGAAAACCTTGGCTTTCTTTTGGTTATAGATAATATAGAATTAAAAGTAAGAGAGAACTATTAAAAAATCCTGAAAGAGAGGATGTGACAGGTGGGTGTGGCAAGAAGGGTCTGGTTTTCTATTTGATGGCTCTGTAACCAAACAAAATTGAAAGCTATAAAAACTATGGTTTGCCTGAGCAATGAGATTTTATAGTGAGTAATTTACATTCAACTTCCTACTTAATGGAGAGGTGATGAATAAAACAGAGAAAATGGGATGCCTATAGAAAATATGTCACCTTTCTCACACTTATGGAAATTCAGTTTTTTTTTAAATATTGCCCAATAAAATTGAACTTAAAACTTATAACTATTAAAATATGGATTATTAGCTATGATTTTATGCTATACTAATTGGTTGAGCATGTAATCATGAATTGTTCACATATTAGAAGATCTGTCATGTCAGTCCACCTTGTAAAGTATTGCCATAGGCATGCGACAAAGTGAAATACAGTTTTTCCAGTGTCAGGTTTGACTTCCAGTGAAAACCTTCGCTGGTAAGCTCATAGCATTTCAGCAATGTCACTTTTAACTTGTCACAGTTCATGTCATTCTGACATCATGCATACATACACTTGTAGGCCCTTTCCTATGAGAAGGGGTTGAGACAGATTGTCAAATTGTCTTTATCCCATTTCTGACTTTGTGTGAATCTTTCAGGAAAGCATCCATGTCGCCTTTGCGTTCACCAACTTTAGGTCAGCTGGTCTTCACCTTGCTGTCATTTATGGGTTCTCCATCTTTCTGTTGGGTGAGCTCAGCAATCTCAATTTGTGCTCTTATTCTCTCTATTTCCAGTGTCTCCTTTCTTCCTCTCTAGGTCTTGTTGTTGTTTAACAAACTCTTACATATCACAATCTTTGAGCCTAAGTCACTCACCCTTCTCTATCCACTTATCAAAGTTGGTTGACATGGTTATATAGTGTGGTTGACCTCTACAATATTTTTGCCACCATTACAACTGTGCATATGAAGGCTTATTAGCTGGTTGTTTACATATTCTTCTACCACCATTTACCCTTGTAGATCCTGGCTGGATTATGTATAGGCTGACTGGATTCTTTACAGTAGGTGTCTGCGACTTGTTGGCAATAAACTTCAACAATTGTTGGATATACAAGACTGCGTAGTGTAAGCATTATTATTATATAATTTATCTTATGAGTTAATATTTAATGATTGTTGAGTTTTTCATAACAAGAGATAAAAGCAATTATTTTAAAGGCAATAGTTATGACAAGTTTGGTTATGGAACTCGGTAAGAGTCATACATTGCATTTAAAATTCATTGGTATTGAGGTTATAGAAAATTCTAGAGGCCTCAGTGATAAAGATATAAATATAGGTGACCAAACAAGTGGAAGCTGAGTAAAAGTAAAGTTGAATGAAAGAGAAGTTCAGTCAGAGAAAAGTTAGAAAACATGAAGTTAGCCATTGTGAGATGAACAGTTTGATAGCGATAAGGAGAATAATTTGTCTTGTCAAAGGGTGTTTAAACTAATTGCAACTGCCTATGTGGACTTTTACGAAAATATTTGTAAATACATTCAACTTGTTTTGAATATATTATTCTAAAACAAGTTGAGCATGTGCTGTCTGTTTATTTTTCAAATTTATTGCCAAGAAGTCACAGACACCTACTGTAGAAGAATCCTTGTCCCACCCCCCATATATATATATATATATATATACAAGA
>NW_013743936.1:0-2400 GCF_000517525.1 Limulus polyphemus
GTAAATTACAAGCTTGTCTCTGCCATTCCTCATCAACAGGATAACGCCTGTAATTAGGCCATCCAGTTATTGGCACAATGGCTATATCAAGAGCAGTTATTTCAAAGTCTTTGTAAATAGCTGTAGTATACTCAGCTACTTTAGATTTACCATTACCCTTCATATCCAAGGAGCCTTTTGGTTTAAAAGTAACAGCACCAGGTACTACCTTAGTTTGTGTTTTATTTATAGGTGGAACATATTTAACGAATGGTTTAACTCTTCCATAGTTAACAAATGCTGCAAATTGCCTTTTTTAAAGCATTATCTTCTTTAAAGCATCGTTGGTCACTGGTAATTCTACATCACATAATTAAGAACATTATGCAGGTACTGATAACGAGTACTTGCCAATGCTAGAAGTGCTCTAACTAAAAAAAAAAGTACAAATCTTTTGCCACTTTTGGCCAAGATGCAGTTGTTAACATTTGACTATTACAGTGAATCCATTTTCCATTCACTGAAATGAAACATATATAATCAACACCTGCCCTCTTGTTTTACCTATAGTGCACACTTGATTTCAATTTAAACAGATGATCACCTACCTTGATTGAAATAATCATCAGCAGACATGGGCTGATGTTTTGGTGTCTTTCCATCGACAGTCTGTGAATAGTTAACCCATTAATATCAAATGCAGCAATACCTGTGGGTGCTGCAATGGCAACATCTTTACCAGTTGTTCATTGAACCCATGTTTTTTATTAAAAATACTCTTGTTAGTACTGCTAGACCCACTAACACAAAGCCTAAGTATTTCGGCAGTGCTACATGGATCAACATTTGATTAGGTCCCTATGGTGGTCTTGACCTTGTTGAACACCCCCAGTTGGTCATGGTCCTCATTTAACTTTCTAATTATCTCATTTACATCTACTTGTTCATCATCATGAATGTATTTAAAATTCTACCATAGCAACATGTGCCTCAGAAGCGACATAGTGCAATGGGCCACTAACAGGAAGGCCACCGCTTTACTGTTCTTCAGCTTCAATCTCTGTTCGACTTCCTTGAATTAGTTAATGTACTTTGGTTTCAGCTTCTTGCAAATGAGACAATTTGTCATAGTATTTAAAACCATCCAACTGGCTATATTTACAAGCAATAAATGTATGGGTGTAATTAGAGTAGTCTCACATTAGGCTAACACATTCTCTCAAAGGTTTATGCAACAACGACATGGAATATAAGTATTTGTCTGGTTCTTGTTATGGTTATGTGTAATTGTTGATAATGTATGGTCATAGCCTTTTTTTAAGTGGTGATGATCAAATATAAGATAGAATGTAGCATTATCACTGGGCTGTTTGTTCACAATGTCATACCAAGCTAGAAAATCATATAGATTAGAATCCTTAAGCTCAGGTGGTCTGTTGGGATAGTAAGTATCAACATAAGAAAGATACAATAGATCTTCAGAATCCTTAGGTAACCAAGTTATAACGTGGTGCTCCTTAACCCTATGACCCGAGACACATTTTTTTTAAATTCATTTCTGTGCATATCACAAAGTGTTACAGAGTTACATTCAAAACTTAATTAAAGAACTTTACTCTCAATGTATTTTAACCCATTGGCTGCGGCTTTTCTAAATGCACACGGAAGTTTTGAAAGCCATATACTGTATACAGCACACTCGCATTCAAGTGTCAGAGGTGGACCGTACTTATACGGTGAATAATGTAATTATTATTATCAACTACGTTATACTTCAAGGTTTTATATTATCTTAGTTTTCATTCCTTTTTTCAAAAGAAACATCGAAAGCAATCATGAAAATTTCTCGTTTTGTCACGTGATGCATGAGCTATAAACAATTTCGGACTTTCTGAATGTATATGTAGAGTCACACAACTGTAGTCCTGTACACTTACATCTAACAGTAATGTATGTTTATTTGCCCTATTGACGTGTGAGTTTCAAAATTCTTTGGCTGAATTCAATGGAAAGAAGTAATACATTTTGTCAACCTCTGATGGGTGCCACGCCCGCCTTCTATACTTAACCTTGAGCTTTGTTTAGTAAGTACAGGTAGCTTGTACACGTTTTTATAGTCGTTAGAAAAAGCTCATTTTACACCTGATCTCCTGATCGGAATTTAGGTCTTTGTGACCTAGGAGGGTCAGGTACTCTGAGACCTATTCCTCCCTTCCGTACCATGATAGGTTGTCCTTGAATGTTGATGGTTAGTACTACACGAGGGTCGGAGTAAACCGCACTTGCTCCGACCCCTTTCAGGGCAATGTCCATGTATGTATTACGATCACATTCTACTAGAGTCCATATTGCAAATTACACATTTCACTAGTCAGAGACTAATCGAACATATTTTACATAAAATACCCTTTAAATATATTA
>NW_013743937.1:0-2399 GCF_000517525.1 Limulus polyphemus
GGGGTGCTTAACTTTTTTCCAGGTGTATATATACACACATGTATATATGTACACTACATAAAATGAGTTATTAGATGTACCAATACCTTTATTATATAAATCACCATACCTTGTTAATAAATTCTCTTCTATGATCACTTGTTGAGGACTTCCATAGCTATCAAAGGGAGGTAAAAGGAGAATTTATTCAGAAGCTTGAGGATTATTAGAATTTTAAATATTTCATTTCCTTTCATATTTATCAGAATGATTTAAAGTAACATTGATATATAATACAACTGAACATTTGATGTCATGCTTCAAACAATACACAAACTGACTCATTTGTAGAATATATTCATCAGGTGGTGCCTTATCAAGTAATGGTACAGTAACAATCCATTTGATGAAGTAAACTGTACAAGAAAAAATGTACCAATGACCTTTACTAGTGATGGGTAATGGTCAACATCAAGCATATCCGATGATCCTGTAACTAATAGGATGAAGAACTTGTGAGCAGTCTTCAACATTTTAAAACCTCTGGCACTTGTCAGTGTTTAATCTGAATGAAAGTTATTAATACAGCTCAGTGTGAACCAAGCAGATGTATTGATGTTCTTATTATACAGGTTATAGAAATCATACATGAAGAGTATTGATTGAATACTTGCTTCGTATGCAATTTTATAAACAAGTATTTTATAATAAGAATGGTATTTTTTGATTGTATCGTGAGTAAAATGTTAAACGTGGAAGGATATGTAAGGGCAGTTGAAAGTAACGTAGAAAGTTTCCAGTCTGAATACAATACTGCAAGTTATTTTTGTTAAGTAATATTTATCAGTTTTCGCATATTCGATCACAATCCAATAAAACCTCTCTGTAATCTTGGTTACTGTCTTTTGTTCTAGACAAACTGATGACTAACGAATGGCATCCCCAAAATATTTTCTTCTTCACAACACACTTTCAAATAAAGTCAACTACTTGTAAAAGTAATATTACAAATTACCATCAACTTGAAAAAATATTTATATTTCTACTCCTTTAATCTTCATAAAGACGCTTACAGATTAGAAATTAGCATAAATAAGTATATTTGAGCCAGCGTCCAAATTCAATCTTCTTACAAATACTACAACATAAGGCTGACGATGTGTTAGTTTATTTGTCGAGAATTTCTCAATACACAACTCAATTGTTTTGAAACTAGTTTAATTGAGTGTATTAGAGAACTTGCCGAATTGTGCAGCTAGAGTGTGTTCTAACCATCATCGAAATTCATTCTCCCTATGTATACTAATACTAGTTCTAGTCTGAGGTTGACGATAGATAGTTGTATTAGTTTATTTGTCGTGAACGTCTCAATACATAATTAAGTCTTTATAAAGCCTCTTACAGTTTTGAAACTAGTCTAACTGAGTGTATTTGTTAGGAAACTGGACGAGTTGTGCAGCTAGAATGTGTTCTAGCCACCGTCCAAATTTCATCCCCCTATTAATACAACTACAGTAGCCTAAGGCTGACGATCAAGAGTTCTGTTAGTTTATCTACCGTTTTAGCTAAACTTCTCATGACACAATTCAATCTTTATAAAAACTCATACAATATAATGAGTGTATTTAATAGGAAACTGACCGAAATGCGAACGTAGAAAGTGTTCTAGCCACTATCGAAATTCCATTACCACTAGTCTAATACTGACAATCGATAGTTGAATTAGTTTTTCTGTCATTTTAGATTAACTTTTCAAAACAAAATTCAATCTTTATGATGCTCTTACAGTTTTGAAAGAAGTTTAATGGAGTGTATTTAATAAGAAACTTGTCGAATTGTGCAGGTAAAATGTGATCAAGCCACTGTCCAAATTCCATCCTCTATCTACACTAATACTAGTCCTAGTAAGATGATCGATAGTTGTGTTAGTTTATCTATTGTGCTAGCTGAATTTCTCAATACATAATTCAATCTTTATAAATACTATTATAGTTTTGAAAACCACATTAAATAAATGTATTTAATCAGAAACTGGCCGAATTGTCCAGCTAGAACGTGTTTTAGCCATCATCGAAATTCCATCTCTCTATGTAAATTACTAATATTACTAGTCTAAAGCTGACGATCAATAGCTATATTAATTTATCTATCGTTTTAGCTGAACTTCTCAAAACAAAATTCAATCTTTATAAAGACTTTTATGGTATTGAAATTAGTTTTATTGTTTGTATTAAAAAGGAAACTGGTCGAATTGTGCAAGTAGATTGTGTTCTAGCCAGCGTTTAAATTCCATCCAACTATGTATAGTGTTACGTCCCTGGTCGTTACTTAATTTTCCGTAAAAATTCTTTCCGAAGAAACTTTACCGATACAAGTCCTTTCTTAAATAAAACTGGTTTATTCTTTCTGAATACAGCTTT
>NW_013743938.1:0-2394 GCF_000517525.1 Limulus polyphemus
GTTCATAGTTCATCCTACACGTATGTTCATTGTGAAACGCTCCTTGTGTTCATGCATGCATGTAATTTCGTTTTATGCCTAATTTTAAAGCATTGAGTTACACAAATGTTCACAGCCCAAATATATTTTTGTTATTTACTTACTTGAAGTATTTTAACCATTTGTAAAGATGTACCATTAATTCCAATCTACCGGTGTATTTATGTTCACCATAGAACTGGGCGTATCCTTTGTTTCCTTGTCTGCGGCTTTGTCCTTGTTACCAGGAGCTGTACTGTGGTCCCTGGTGTTCTTCATCTTCTTGGTATGGGCCAGCTTCAGCAGGCAAGATGTGATTGTATTGTCCCTTGCCGCATCCTTGATTGAACACCTTAGCATATCCTGGTTCAAACGCCACCGTGCGACATACCTTTTCGTTGTCTGCTTAATTCTCTTCTGTTTGGGTCTTCTCTTAGCAACAGAGGTAAGAACGTTTTCAGCACCCTTTCCTTAAGCAAAGACAAGAAATACACACCTGTTTTGTTTAGATGTATAGTCCTTTACTAATAGCCTAAAATACTTTAAATGTTTGGATAGCATGTACCATACCGTTACAGTTAATTATCCGTTATTATTCAGCGGACTGACTGTTTATTCGTTTATTTGTGAATTTCTTTTCCCGAAAAAGTGAATTTCACAGAAGAAATGGAAAAGTAGAGGACTAATCTATTCTTTAATTCCTTACTTCCGCTGCAGCAGACCAGTTTCCATCGATGTATGAGACCTACTTTATTTATTTCAGCACTATATATTAGGCCTACTTTATTTATTTCAGCACTATATATTAGGCCTACTTTATTTATTTCAGCACTATATATTAGGCCTACATTATTTATTTCAACAATATATATATTAGGCCTACTTTATTTATTTCATTATTATATATTAGGCCTACTTTATTTATTTCATTATTATATATAAGGCCTACTTTATTTATTTCATTATTATATATTAGGCCTACTTTATTTATTTCAGCACTATATATTAGGCCTACTTTATTTATTTCAGCACTATATATTAGGCCTACTTTAGTTACTTGCTTCACCATGCCAAGTAGCGCTGATGATCTGTGAATTCAGCGAATCTAGTCTGTTGCAACGGAAGTAACGAATCAAATAATATATTAGGTATCTACGTTATCTTCACTGAAAATCAGGTTTTGTCGAGGAAGAAGAATTCAAAAATAAATTATTACCCACTTCTCGTTTTTATTTTTATTTACTTTTATCTCGCTCATTAACTGATCTGAAGGAGGACATAAATTATGAAAGAAATTAAATCATTAGATTAAACTTGGATAAAAAGATATCACAACTTAAGTGAATATTACTTTACATTTATCAGAAATTTAAAGTGAAGATAGAGGTGTATTTGATTAAAACTTTCTGTAACAGATCAGTGCTAAACAACGTACACTTAAAACATTTTACGTTTTACGGTAAACTCAATTAAAGTTTCTTACATCTGAAGGTTAAGATGACATGTAAGTAACGTGACAAGCACCCAACATTTGACATTTTCTATACAATAAAACTACCTGGTTTTCTCCACTACACTCATGTACTAAAACAATATTGTTACGTCTCCGTTCGTTAGTTGATTTTCCTTAACTTCGTTCCCACGAAACTTTAGCGACACAAGTCCTTTCTTAATAAAACTGGTTTATTCTTTCTAAATATAACTTTACCGATACACTTATTTTCAACAGTCGCTCTATAACAAATGCTGTAACAACGAACGTAACTTCAACAATACTTTCTGACTGCAGTTCAATTACTCACTACCTTCACACATTGATCACGTCACGCTGTGACCGTCTTATATATATACAAGACTAACACTATATCTAGTAATCTCCCGACAATTCACGAAGGTTCGAGAGAACGAGTGGCGTGACACTAGTCACGTGACCTCGCTGACGCAACAATATGTTTCTTCGCTAAGCCTTAAAAGTATCATTAGAATAACTATGATTTTCATACAATTGAATATATATACCAGAATGAGCTTATAAAGTTTGTTGGATATCTATCTTATCATTGAACCTATACAGACTGTTGGGTACCTACTATATCAGTGAACCTATACAACACTGGTGAAGACATATCAGTGAACCTATACAAACTGTTGGGACCCTACTTTATTATTGAACCTATACAGACTGTTGGGTACCTACTATATCACTGAACCTATACAGAATGTTGGGTACCTATTATATCATGAACCTATACAGACTGTTGGGTACCTACTTTATCAGTGAACCTATACAAACAGTTGGGTACCTACTTTATTATTGAACCTATACAGAATGTTGGGTACCTACTATATCATTGAACCTATACAAACTGTTGGGTA
>NW_013743939.1:0-7691 GCF_000517525.1 Limulus polyphemus
ACACGACAAGGAGTGTCAAGAATCAAGGGCAGGACCCAAGGGAAAAGATGGAGATATGGGTGTGCATGTAGGAAAAGATTAAACCAGTCCTGACCGAAAGCATCAACAGCTGAGCTGAAGAATGAGGAACATGAGACAAAAAGAGAGGAAGCTTGGAAATGATAGTGGTAAAAAGGCATCAATAAGTAGAGTCCCCAAAAGAGAGCCCACACAACAGAAACCTAGGGTGAAGAGACCATTCCTTGGACAGAACACAGTCCAGGTTCACAGTGCCTGGTACACAGCAGGCAATAAAATAATCTCATTGAGAAATGGCCCAATAAAGAAGATTTAGGGTTTGAAAGCAAAGAGAACAGTTGATATAGGGAACAACCAGAGAGTTGTCAGAATGGATGTTTGAAAGCCTCCAAACAGGCAAGAGCAATTTCAAATTTGGGAAGTCAGAAAGACTGAAATCCAGGATATAAGAATAGATAAACGAGGATGGAGTGGCATGAGGTTGTGGGAATGTAGTTTGCCAAGGAAAGAAACAGTTTGAATGCTAATATCAGGAAGAAGTAAAACAAAAAGCAGTTAGGGTTAGGATGAAGAAGTAGAAAACATGAATAATTGTATGATAAACGGAAAAGAGAAAGAGTGATACAAACCTGTGAAATTATGTCCTGATAATGCAAGAAAGTTTGAGGGTTCTCTTCAACAGGGAAAGAAGTTCCTAAAGCATAACCAGGAGGAGAAAACAAGCAATCAAATTTGTCCTGCTCATTCTCCCCTCAAAACAAGGGGAAGAATGCTGCCAATATATCGGCTTGCAGGTATTATTCCATTTCAGATCAATCCCACATTTTGAATGCCTTATATGTTCAATATGAAACTAGAACTACTTCCGTTAATGAAATATCTTCAATCTGAGCATCAATTTGATAGGCCTCATCACTTTACTTCTGAGCAAGCTACGAAGTTATTTGAGGAACTTCTGAGCCAGGAAAATGACTTCATTCCAAGTGATTTTGATTTTGACACTGAGAAATCTGACTTGGATATATCTAGTGAAAGAGATAAAGGAAAGTCCTGTGGCAGGCCCTTCAGGTGTGATTACAGGTAAAGGCAAGGGACAGACCAGTGATGGTACTAGGAGGAAAAGAAAAGCAAGGTCTGGATCTATACCTAACATGAGGAAGAGGACAGTTGTAGGAGCAGGAGGAGATTGTAAGAATGGTGAAGATGATGTAGCATGGAGAGTAGTTGAAGAAGGAAACACTGACATGAACTTTTCATTCCATGAGCCACAACGAAATGTGAAGATGGATTTGGATGAAAGCCATTCACCACTGTATTTCTTCAAAGCTTTACTTGATGAAGAAATTGTGCCCATTTTGATTTCTAGCATCAATGCATAGGCAGCAAAGTTTTTGGAGAAAAACAATCATCATTTGCCTTGTGGATACCAGTTATTTATTAAGAATGGTTGAAGTTTAGAGCAATTTTGATTGCTAGGGGTTTGGATCCTCAACCCAAGCTCAGGGACTACTGGTCCACTACTGGATATCTCTACACACCCTGATACCATCAGATGTTTGTCAGGGACAGGTCTGAGATCATCTATCACAGCTTATTTCATGTCTGCGAACCAGATGTTGAAGAAAAAGCAAAAATTGAGCTGTTTGTAGAAAAGTTGTTTGAAAAGTTCTTGGCTGCCTTCTACCCATATGAAAATGTGTGTATTGATGAGATGGTTATTGGGTGGAAAGGCAGATTCTAACACAAGTAGTTCAATGCAAGCAAGCCCCAAAAATATCTCAAGACATTTAGGCTTAGGGATTCTGTGATGGGCTATGTTATCAATTTGAAAATTTATTTTGGAAAGGACATATCATATGAATCTGACTTTTACACCAACTCTGCTTTTGCTGTCAAAGTTTTTCACACTCTTCTGAAGCCCCTACAGCCAGGTTATCATGTGTTTGCCGATAGGTACTACACTTCAGCAGCTCTTGTAAACTATCTATGCACACACAGCTTCAATTACCCTGGCAAGCTCAACATTAAATGTGTCAGCTTTTCTGCAGAAGTAAAAAAAGCTGAAAGTTGACCCTCAGGTGGTTTTTGGACTCAGGAAACAAAACGGTTGTGCATACTATAATATCCCACCATCTGGTCCATGTGATTGCAGCCATTCATCAACATGTTGAAGTCATCCACAAATTTTGGCTTGACTATGGTGTTTCCTCCAGCTCCCTTTTGAATGGTTTGCACCGCAGCTTTGGTTGATACCAACACACATGGCTTTTTTGCCTTTTTGTTCCTCCAACCAACACACAGTGCAAAACCCAGAAGTGGTGGAAGATAGTATACCACTAGATTATTGAAATGACCAAAGTAAATGCCCACATCTTGTACAGTTTATTCCAACCAAAAGGGGCAAAGAAAGTGAGCCTGCAAGTTTTCAAACAAAACCTCATTGATGGCCTCACAAACAAAGCTGTAGATGTGACACTCAAAGACACCATAAACTGTCCACCAAAGAATTAAAAATATAGGAAGAAAGGGAATGAAATGGAGAGGGTGGTTGGAGCCAGACACCTCAGGGACTATGAAGGAAAATATGAAGACTGTGTGCAGTGCAGTGGTCCTGGAAAACATCATCGTTCCAGTTATGTTTGCACAGATAGACCACATCAGTGTCCAAAGAAGTGCTTTGTTCTTTATCACAAGCAAAACAACAAGTAGCACTAGCCTAGACATGATGACTGCTGTACATAGACTGTATATATTTGTAAAATGCTGTTCCTGATTTTCTTCACTTATTACTTCCCTTTGATGTAATGCATACTGGTGCAATATTCTTCAATAACGTGCACTTTACTGATGGTTTCAAGAACAATTGTGGATGAGCATTTCAACAATCTTCATCTACTTGTCATTTTGAAGCTTTTGTAATGGATATTCACCATGGTGGCAGTGCTAGGACTTGGCAAGTTATGCTTGTGTGAATATTTCTTCATCTTGTCTATCCTCTTACCAATCTTTCACAGTCTATAGTTAACTTATCTTTTTAAAACCTTCACATTTTTAGTAGAATATGAATCTACATCCATTTCCATTTACTATGGTTATAATACTATATATATTTCGATAACCAAGCATTCCTAGTCTGCTTTGCAAAAAACATCCTCCAATACACTTTCTTGCAGCCATTTATGCCCCAGAGATAAAGAGGTAAACTTTACAAATCTCGTTAAATTGAAAAATAAAAAACTTGTCTGATGTATTCAGTGCCTAGGAAAAGAACAAATATTTATGAGTGCAAATGCATAGAGGGACTTAGTGTGCAAGGAGGTGTGTCACCCTTGTATTGATGGAGGGCTTTTGTTGCATAATAACATCATTGTGCAGTAGTGCAATTCATGAGAAATCTTGTTAGTTTAAGTGTGAGTTGTCTAAAGCTAGTGGGATGTAAATCTCTGAGGCAGACATATGGAGAATTTGACTTAAATGTGTCAAGAGGTGTGGTATCGTATTGGAATTATTGTTTCTGATAATTACTGTTTTCAATGATACCAACTATCCAAGTGATTAAAATACTATTATTATTATTATTCTTTCGCTATTATTTATGTTTAATTCAAGATTGTTTAGCTTAATTGATTAATGTCATAACACACTGAAAATCCTAAACTAGTTGAAATCTGTCTTTCCAATGTAATTATTATAACTATCCAAGTGTCACTGGAGAATAATCAAGTGTAAAAGATTAATGAGCCTAATGATTAATTGACCAGAAAATTCCACCAATCACCCAGCTATTATATATATACAGCTTTAACTAGATTAACCCAAACCTACTACATGGAAATGTTACAGAATAAATATGCATTATTTTCACTTATATATAAGAATGTATTTGTTACATGCATAATTTTACTACAAAAGTTTTATGCCTTGGCTAATGCCTTATGTAAAACAGGTCAAATATATATATGTAAAGCAGAGTTGTCTGTCTGAATGTTGTCACGAGAAATTGGCTACACCAATATCAATTAAATTTGATATACGAACACAAGTGAACACCTGAAAGATCAAGTTTAAAAGGCTAAGAAATCATACAAAAATGATTCAAATTTAGCTGTCCTTTTACTACTTTAAGAAATGCTGCAAATGAGGGCTCAACTGAACAAAGAGGTCATTAGCAAAACACTTGAAGCTAATGGCAAATGAAAGTGACATTACATGCTGTGCATAGCACAGATACTTTTGTATTGAACTAGTGTTTCATGTGCTTTGGTTCAAAATAGTGGAAGAGATAGCCCACACCCCCATTAATAGCAGTACCTTTTAGGCCCAACATTGCCAAATACCTTTGCTAATTTGTCTGCCTAGTTTCATAAGTTATTGTGAAAAACTGGCTGAAATTTGGTACAAAAAATTTGGTGAACCCAACAAAAATTGAAATTAAATGGATAAGCAATCAGATGAACAGATAAACGTTTGGCAACCACTTTAACTTTATCACCTTAATGCCACAAGTGAGGGCTCAACTAAACAAGGATATTGGTAATAAATTAAATAAAGCCATTGCCTAATTAAAGTGATGTGTAGAAAAAAAGGCACTAACCAAATTATATGCATAATTACTATGCTTAAGATGACTAAATTTTGGAAAAAAAGGTATATTCTTTGGTATCTTTTACCTATCTTATATATATATATATATATATTGCAAACCATGGTGCCTGTCCTTTGCATCAAATAAGTAGTTTGGGTGCTATGGCTCAAAATAGTGGAAAAGGTGGCCCATACCTCCATTTATAGTATTATTTTTTAAGCATAGCATTGTGACAGTCAGATGTATATCTCAAACCCTCATTATGAAATTAGATGTATTTCACAACACCTATTTTTATTCCAAATAGTTAGACTGTTATTCCAATTTCCTAGACTACCATTTATTTTCTATTGAAATTATTTCATACTAGATAGCAAAATACCCAAAGTCAGCTAATCTTTCAAATCAACACCATTACTTCAAGAATACGTTATTCTAAGTATCTCATAAATATAAATTTCTTACCATTTCATCTACTCCAAAAATTATAACACCTTTGTACTTGGAAAGATCAACCTTGAAAAAATAAAATATGTGTGAACATTATGATAACTATCCAAGGTTAATGCATGCATTTGTTTTATGAAAAACACTTAATCTTAACTACTGACATTGTGGTTACGTCACATATTATTGAAAGAGTAATTTATTTTTTCTTCTTTCCTATCTCAGGCCATAAATGTTTGTTGCTTTAATATTCAATCATATGCACTTGTTACAAAAAATAATATACAAGTTCAGAACTAACATATAAAGCATTTCGAAATGAAATATAAAGTTTGCTAGATACAATAAGTTTACTTAAAATAAATTCATTAGTAAAATATTATCTTAATCACTAACAATGCACATTTTATTGGAAGTCTTTCATTATTTAACTAGTGATTTGCTTCCCCACTACTTTTACTGGTGTGTATTTTTTGTTGCTTTTTTTTTCCCTCTCCTATTCTAGTCACTTCTTTTGTACCATTTCAGCCTTTATAAAAGGATTTGCTGTGTAAGTGTAGCCTTTCTTCTGTTTAAGTTATGGGAGATTGAAAATCATTTGCTTGAGAGGCTGGCTTTTTTCAATAGATAGCATATTTCTTAGTTCAGAGTAGTCAAAGATCTTAGTCGAAAAGCTTTAAAATGTGGTTTCCCACATGTGGTTACTTATACTTAATGTATTAGATTGGTTTGTTCCATGTTTGATGGTGTTCATCTTTCTGTATCAGTCTCTCTTGAATAACGAGATGCACTGAGTTACAATGAATAATCTGATGGATTACAAATGTCATCATCAGTGAGCATAGTGGATAAACTTTTCTATTTTGGTATCATTAGGCTTTCCAGATTGGAATCTGAATTTTATTTTGGAAGTTTTGTTCAAACTTTCTGAACTAGTAGTACCTATTGATCTATATATCTGATCTTGTTTCACTTCAATATTTCATTTTATTTTTGAGAGGAATTGTTTTATGTGTTGACAAGCAAAAGTAGCGATCCCCAGTGATGGGAAAAGTTCAAGTTAATCTATCAATTTAAATTACTTCATGACTTTAAAAAGGTTAATTGTATTGCAATCTTAGTTTCACTCAGAACTACTTATACTGCCCACCACGAAAAGTAATTTCAGCCATGCTAAGAGTCACTCAACAATAACATATGGTAAATCTACATTTTTATTCATTAAGGTACTTCACATTTTGAAATGTGAATGATATTGTGATTAATTCCTAACTATTACATTATTCATGCCTGTTCTCCCATCATTCAAAAGTGAATGTTGTGCTTTTCAAATGGGAGACAGATGAGCACTCAGACAGACACCACAGTTCGCAATATATACAAGATCGATACCAAAGAATACTCTTTTCCAGAATTTAATCCTCTTAAGTATAGTAGTTATACATATAATTTGGTTAGTGCCTTTTTTTTAGACATCTAAATCTTCATCAGATGATTTTTAAAGACTTGTCAGTAGATAAATTTGTTTACATTGTTTGCTGGAATTATTATATTATTTTTTTCAAATAAATAGTTCAAATGAAATGAAATTATGATGTAAACAGTGTCAAAGATTTTTTGTAGGTGATTGAAGCAGCAAAACAAGGTTATACTGCTCATGGAGTTGAGTTAAACCCATGGCTTGTTCTATACTCCAGACTTCAAGCACTAGTTAGTGGGGTCAGCCAGAAAACAAGTTTTAAAAGACAGAATTTGTGGAAGGTAAGGCACATTCATTCTTTGGCAAAAATTTTTGTATAACTTCCAATTTCTTTGAATTGTAAAAATTATTTTAAATTCAATTTATTATTTTTTTAACTGATTATTCTTATATTTTTGAGAGGACACTTAATTTCCAAAGTTTTGGTAATACATAAACCCACACAACAAAGAATCCTGACAATAATATGGATTGATA
The DNA here is from genome assembly GCF_000517525.1 of Limulus polyphemus. Classification (NCBI taxonomy): domain Eukaryota; kingdom Metazoa; phylum Arthropoda; class Merostomata; order Xiphosura; family Limulidae; genus Limulus; species Limulus polyphemus. The sequence goes on from NW_013743939.1 coordinate 7,008, forward strand.
ACAAGAAAAGACCCAGACAGCTTTGACAGAGAAGATCCACTTCTAATATCAGTGTTGGAATAGAGTTCCAAAGATAAAAGCAACAGAAATAGCAAAAGACCCTTTACATTTTCTGATAGAAACTACTTGGTGTGTTGCATATGGCTTGTACAAAACAGTTGGTAAGCCAAGATAATGAACAACTTAATGGGCAACACAAAACACTATCTCAAGTTTATACACTATAGGAATTATCTTACTGGTAGTCTCAAGAGGTGAGACTTGATGCTACAATTACAAATGATATACACCCCATTACTGTAGAGTTGCCAAATTGCATGTAATAACTGCCTCATGTATGTCTACATTGTACTTGTACATTACTATCAAATGGAAAATACGTATAAAACTTTATTTTGGATAAATATGTTATACCACAATATTATTGAAAATGAAGGCAATCTAGCTTCATACTGGAAATTGGCAAATCAACTTCCTGATATTAAATACCTCTTCTGTTTTACATTAACAAAAATATAAACAAAATCTAATGTTTAACAGAATTCAATTTATTACATTCTTAAAAAACAGTGCTACAAATAGTAATGCTAATTTTCAATATAAAAAATATGAACGATATGTATGATAAATAACTTGGTAATTATTCTGTTAAGTACTAAAATATACTCTTTTCTGTTCGATTGG
>NW_013743940.1:0-2399 GCF_000517525.1 Limulus polyphemus
CCTTGTGCACCAAAAATGGTATTGAAATCCAGGAAACAGCCGTGAAAAGTGGAAAACAAAAACACATGGATGATTTCGTGGATGAAACTGCAAGTGGTGCACGTGAGGATGTCAGCACACCAGATAATATGGGGACAAAAGTATTCTATTCTTGTTTAGATCGGATTCTTTCCGCACTTGACCAACAGTGATGGGAATTAAAGCCTGCAGTCTCCTCTTGTGAATCTTTCTCCCCGCAGAAGACTTAACCGCACTTGCTAAGCACTACAAAACAGAACTAAAGCCCGAAGGAGTACTCGTTACTAAAAATTACTTAGCCCGTAGACAAAAGAATGGCGAAAGTCTTACCATGGAAGATGTGTACCAGCTTTTAGGCCCGCTCGTGTTTACAACCTTAAAAAAAGTGGTACGAGTTGCACTAACTATGCAAGTGAGTAGCTGTATTTTATGACGTCTACACACCTGGTTGAGAAATAAAATGGAACAAACTACACTACAGCAACTTCCGACTGAGAAAGGTTTGTTGGAATCTGAGGATGTCATCATTGACCATTTGTAAAAAGATAAAACGGGAGGTATACACTGACTATTTCGAATAATTTCTAAGTCAATGTTTTATATTATGTTATACATACGAAAAGTTTAATACTTAAAAGTATGATGTACCAACAGCATCGTTTTGCGTTTGTAAATTTACAGTCACTATGTGAATGTTTAAATTCGCTTAACATACCGTATAGCTTGTTTCATTTTACTAGTGTAGTTCAATGTGTCATTGTATTTCGTGTTCTGCAACATGTTGAAATACCTAATTATTCTCTGGGAGGGGTCTATGGGCCTAAGCCCCGAATCTTGCGATGCCTCTGAATAACAGTTACTCAAAAAAAATGATTAATGGTATATGGTTCATCTGTCTCAATTGCTAATGAACCACAACCTGACAATCACAATGAAAGTAAAAAACACTTCTTCCTTATATACCAGGCCTAGGAGAAAAACTTCGTAGGATAATGAAAACTTAACATCGCCTTAGTTTTCTTAAGTCCTCCTACACTACGTTATAGTTCCCAGTCCTCTCACCAAGAACGTGGTTTATAGCACTTGGTGCGAGTGTAATAAACAATACATCGTGGAAACACAATGCCCGTTACAGGTAAGGTTCAAAGAACACCCAAGAGATATTAAGAACTGTGCTATAAACACATCAGCTATAGTTTTTCACGATCAGGAAAACAACCACATAATAAGACGTAACAAATGCCAAAATCAGAGAAGAAAACACCATACAGAAAAAACAAAGATACTGCTTTTCAAGCACAAGATAGCTAACTACCAGTTGGTATTAATTAAAACAAAGGCCAACAACTCAATACTGCACGGACACCCACATAAAACATATTATTTGTCGTAGTTTCGATGGATAATTAAACCTTTAATTGTACAATGTATTAGTTGAAGTATGAACAATTGATTAATCTATGTAATACCTATAATTGTATTTTTTTCATGTTTGTTATATTGAAGTTATCGATTACCTCAAATATTAAGCAACAGTGTGTTTAAGATTTTTATACTGTTATATAATCAAAGAACGAGGTTTTTAATTGTTCAATTTATGTAGATGTTTAAATCTTTGGAAGTTAATTTTATATTCGTCATAATTTGTGTAACTTTAATACCAAAGTACAGTGGTTGTTACGACTCTTGCCTAGACGACTGTTTTAAATCATTGTTCCACAGATAAAGGAATTTGTATTGCCCAGTACATTGTTGCCCGATGACGGTTCCGGTAAAAAGCTCTTAAATAAATATATTTCAACGTAGAAAGAAGTTAGTATATAAATCTACAAAAACATTTAGTGTTAGATTTATAATCATTCGTTAATTTGTTGTTAAGCAAATAGCTACACAGTGGGCTATCTGTGCGAAACCCGATTATTAGCGTATGTTTGTTTTGAATTTCGCGCAAAGCCACACGAGGGCTATCTGCGCTAGCCATCCCTAATTTAGCAGTGTAAGACTAGAGGGAAGGCAGCTAGTCATCACCACCCACCGCCAACTCTTGGGCTACTCTTTTGTCAACGAATAGTGGGACTGACCGTCACATTATAACGTCCCCACGGATGAAAGGGCGAGCATGTTTGGTGTGACGGGGATTTGAACCCGCGTCCCACAGTTTGCGAGTCGAGTGCCTTAGGGGACCTGGTCATGCCGGGCCTATATATATTGTTGCGTCAGCGAGTCACATGACTACAGTGACGCAACGTTTCTAGAATCATCATGTACTTTGGCGAATGCTCTAGTATTTACTAGTAGGGTAGGCTGGTATATATAAGAGGGGAAACGTGACGCGAAGGTAATGTGTGTATAGATAGTGAGTAATTGAACTGCAGTCACAC
>NW_013743941.1:0-3398 GCF_000517525.1 Limulus polyphemus
GTTTAGCATCCCACCACCACAAGCATATTTAGTCTCTCAGAAAATAGACTTGCTTCTAGAAATGTGGGGTTCTAGAATGGAGTCTGTGGTTCACTTGAATATATCACAATTTTCTAGGATTTATCTGACCCTAACTATGGTGCTAAGGTATTTATTATCCTTACACCTTTTTCTGGAAACCTCTTAGCAATTGCCACATCAAATCAACTTGATGACAGAATGCAGCCAGCATATGCCTTTGATATCTGTGGGGGCTCGGCTTCGAGAATTTCTGGATATGTGGAAAACCTTGACCATGGGTACTACAGGTCCTTGTGTGTCGATTACTCATTCAGTTCACATTTCAACCACCATTTTCCCCCCAACCTGTCGTGTTTCCTACAGATCCTCTACATTGGCATTTTTTGCCAGGACTGTGGATAACCAAGTTTGATGTCGCCGATGCATATCTCCACATCCCAATAGCAGAGTCATCCCACCACTATCTGTGTTTTGTGTAAATGAGTGAAATGCTGCAGTTCAGGGCTCTGCCCTTCGGACTAACATTGGCACCATATATGTTCTGCCAAATCGTTCAAACTTTTTATTGTCACCTCCATTCCTAGATACTACTTTCCAAAGCAACCAGGGCAGGTTTTCTTATCAGAGCCAAGAAATCTATTTTCACTCCAACACAATATATATTCCATCTGGGTGTCTTTTTCAACATGTATCTCAGCCAACTCCCATCTAGCTCTTTGCTATGGAACAGGCAATCTGACTCTTACTCACCTCTCCTTCACCTACTGCACAGATGGTTCTTTCTCTTTTGGGGATGTGGGCATTATTCGAATTCCTCATTTTTGGGGGATGGAGTGCACATGAAATTCCTTCAGTGGTCTTTACGTGACCAATGGATCATGAACAGCAATTCATTGGATTCTCCAGTCTCCTTGTTCAGGATCAACATCTTTGATCTTCAGTGGTGGTTAGATTGGAACAATACTATGATAAGTGTTCCTTTACTGCAATATCTTCCAGGGATCCATCTTTTCACAGATGCCTCCCTTGAGGGATGGGGTGCATATTTAAATGGTCAGGAATTCCAGGACCTATGGATGGATGGCAAGACTTCCCTCCACATCAATGTTTTAGAACTTCTTGCTGTGCAAAGGGCGATGTCTCAAGATCTGGAATTGTTTAGGGGCAAAGTTGTCATGCTTCACTCCAATAATTCCATGGTGGTGTCTTATATTTCCCATCAAAGGGGCTCCTTGAATCTTCTATAATGGGCCTATGCCCGTCATATCATCCTACTAGCTTTCCATTTTCTGTGGGTGATGAATTTGGTGGCGGATCAATTATCTTGACCCAACTGGATTCTTCAAACAGAATGAATGCTTCATTGAGGGGTTATCTGTTGCATTTGCTCTCACTTCAGGACATCAGTAATCAATCCGTTTGTCACTTGTTGGAATACTCAACTACCAGCATTTTGGTCTATGGTGCCTCACACTTGGGCATTGGGATGGATGGGATGCATTCAAGAATGGATTGGATTGCAACTATATGCCTACACATTGATTCATCTGTTACCCAGAGTCCTAGCAATGATTCGTTCAGTCCTTTGTCGTGTTTGGCCAGATTGGCCAGCTCAACCCTGGTTTCGGCTTTTGCGATACATTCAGGAGTGTCCACCTCTTTCACTTCCTCTTTTGCCATCTCTATTGAGGCAGCCATAATCTGACTTCTTACACCCATCCATCTCAAAGCTCAAACTTCCTGCATGGAGGTTATGTGTTCCTTTGCATGGCATCAGGGTTTAACTTCTAAGGTTGCCATGTACCTATCTCAGTCTCTGCATCCTCTCATGAGGGACATTAATCAAAGGAAATTGCATACATATTGACAATGGTGTATTGCCAGGAGAATGATCCCACTTCATCCAGATGTGCCAACCATATCTTGGTTTTTGATCTGGCTCTTTGACAAGGGTTTCACATCTTCCACAATCACCTATATAAAATGTCATTATTGGCTACCTTTAGATATTTGAAGAGATAGAAATTCTTTAAGTCCCTAGTAACCTCCAACCTCCTCAAGTCATTTCGGATCCTTCATCCCAAATGACCATTTTAGTTACCTAACTGAGGACTGGCAGCCATGGAAGGGTATAAATCCTTTTCACTGATTCAACTGACTGCTATTTCTCACCTCTATGACTTATCAGATCCTGATCATTTGTTATGTCCTTTAGGGCCTTGAAGTGTTATGTTGCCTGCACCAAAACTTTTAGAGGCACTAGATAATGTCTTTTTATTCATTGCGACCCTTCAGTTTTCTGGGATTTATCCCCAGTTACCTTGATGTGGTTGGTATGAAAATTGATCAATCATCATATTTATCACATTTCTATATGCAATTTAGTTCCCTAAATTTTTAAAAGCAAATTGACCCCAATTTCTGAAACCTATTGATTGACAGGATCTCCTTATGCTTTACCAATGATAGTTCATGAGTGGCAGTCCAGCATATTACAGTAATACCACCCAGTCTGCCTCTAGATGGTCTTATGGAACACCTCATTTCTACAGAGCCTGCTGCAACCTACATAATATATATTGGGTTAGTAGTTGCTAGTGTAGATTTGGTTTGATAAAAGCACACCTGACAGGGTAACACTCTCCACAGAGTGGGATCCTGTAAAAAAAAAGAGGTAAGGGACCGTGGAAAGGAAAGAAGAGACTACATTAGTAATGAATATACTCATTTCTCCTCATAAGTTAGTGGATATGGTTAATAAAGCTACAGGGGATAGTTGAAAACCCTTAGCAGAAGAGACTGCCAGATCATGCAAATAATGTGAGATAAGTATTGGGAGAAATCCACATCAGAGCCTGCACAATGTCCTCCAGTGAGCAATTCAACTTGTTTACTAAGGATTTATTCCTCAGGACTCCCCAAATTGCATCCCCCCCATGCCTGAATTCTACTAATGGAGCTAGGGAGTTTTTACCACTCCCAGTTTCCAGTCACTGGGGTGGTGGACAGAGGTTATTTCTCCAGTGTGTTTGAGTGACTTTCTTCCACTCTTGTTGCCATTAGGACTTCTTCAGGTTGAGGAGAGGGTTTGTCCACTTTGATGTTGCCTTTTTTTCGTCATGATTCTGGTGGCTCAGAACACATCACTATAGCTACAGGTTGGGATCCACTCATTAATATATATATACACAGCATGGTCACAAGTAAATAGACACCACCTTTTCAGAAAAAATTAAATTTTTTCATTCATATTCACATGAATTGATATATTTATAATTTATTTAATATCTAGTAGATCTTCCTTTTGCTTCGTGGAGTTCGTTGATCCTTTGGGGCATCGTGAGAATCATCTCATCAATTTTAGATTGTGGGATTTT
>NW_013743942.1:0-2875 GCF_000517525.1 Limulus polyphemus
ATATCATTCACTATTGACACGTTGGTTACATCTAGTGTTATGTATCATTTCACTACTGACGTTTTCGCAACTCCCAATGTTGTGTCATTTCACTATCGATATGTTCGCTATTTCTAGTGTTATGTATCATCTCATTATTGACATGTTCGCTATTTCTAGTGTTAAGCATCATCTCATTATTCACATATTTGCAATTCCTATTCTTATGTATCATCTCACTATTGACATATTTGCTAATTGTAGTGTTATGTGTCATCTCACTATTGTTCCAGTGTAATGTATAGTCTTACTTTTGACATGTTCGATATTTCTAGCGTTGTGTTATCTCATTATTGACATGTTCACTACTTCTAGTGTTGTGTTATCTCACTATTTACATGTTCACTATTTCTTGTGTTATGTCTCATTTCACTATTAATATGCTTTTATTACTTTCTTTTATTTTGTTTTGTCAGTCTTGAACATCTCGCTCTTTCTGTTATTAAGTAGTTTCTCAATGTAGATATGCAGGTTACTTTTATGTTTTATCTGCTTCTCAGTTTAATATCTGTCTCATTTCTAAAATTTCCCTTTTCTTTACTTTTATTTGAGTAAGGAAGCATATTATGATAATTATAGAGTCAGTAGACTCTATATGTAGGGTGAACGAGATAGCCAATAGGCATAATACAAATATGCACGTTAAAAATCAACAATGATAGAGTGTTTTAATTTAAAAGATGATTCTCAATCACTTTCATGTGTTTCTGTACCCAATAACCCCCCCAAATTGCTAAGATACCAAACCAGAAAGTGACCAACCCCCTAAATTGTTCATCTGTCTTCTTGTTTCAGTCGAGATAACTCTACAACTACTTTATTACTAACGTCAGTTTAAACCTAAATCCATTCTATGTGTTTTTGGGCAGTGCACGATGTCATCGATTAGTCATAATGACAAGTAGTAATTAAAACATAAACACATATCATATATATATATGATAATTCTCGGGTAAACAATCTTATCATTACCCCTGGAAGTTTTTACAGAAATCCTGAGTTTCTTTAAAAAGCTGGTGGATGGGTGAAACAGGAATTAGCAGCCAATAAGATACGAACATTAGATGATTTTAACATCTAGAATACTCAAAGCTTTGTACACTATACAATCGGTGTCTTTACGGAGCCAACCTCTATATTATGTATGAAATGAAGAAGTAAAAAAAAAATCAGTATACATAACATTAAATTTTATTACACACATTCATAGAATACACTAAATTTCAATCAGGGGAAAAAACGTCACAAAACAAGTAATAAAAAACATTTTTGTAAATGTGAAATGATACTGGGATGGCAGCGCCAAAACAAATGCAAACAAGAATATAGGGATGGTACATCTATACATAGATCATTTCTACATGACTTTCAATATTAAAATTTAATGTTACACTGTAAAATGCATATTTGATTTTAATATTCCTTCAGTTGTAAGTTATATATTCCTGACTGTTGGTATGCAGTTTGTTTATCATAATATCATGGTCATGTCAGGGTAGGCATGAATATAGTGTAGCTAAGAGCCTAGAACGTACGTACCAGGAAAACCAAGTTGAATCAAAACATGTTTTGATTATCACGGACTATTACAGACTTTCGCTAGGAGGTCGGTCCAATTGACCAACCTTGTAACCGTAGTCGTGCATTTTACAAAGTAGGATTAAATTTTAATATTGAAAGTCATGTAAGGATGAGCTATGTATAGCTGTATCATCCCTATATTTTCGTTACATTATCTTTGGCACTGCCATTCCTACATCATATTACATTTACAAAATGATTTTATTAATAATAATTTGGCAAACACCGAATTATAAACATAATGAAGTGATTTATTTTGGGGGAACATACCACATGTTTCGATAGAACACTGATCTGTCTTATGATTTTAGGTATATTTTTGTATATGTCTTCTCAGTTTGATATCCTTGCTGTTGTTTGTGTCTTCTTCTTATCTCATTAATACTATCGATACTTTTTGTTTTAGATGTCTTCTCAGTATTAATATTTTTGTTCTTGTTTTCATTGTTACTCGTGTCTTTTCCATATCTTATTAATACTCTCCTTACTTCTTTTCTGTTGTATGTGTCTTTGATAAATTGATATTCTTAGATTTCGATTTTTATCAGAATTTTAAAGTCACAATTTTTTGATAATTCAATATCGAACCAGACACACAAAGCACCCACAGTGAAAGTTATAAAAAAATTTTCTGTACTGCAGCAAGTTTCAAAATCATTTATTTTCGTACCTAACGAACATCAGTGTCAGTAACTGATTGTACTTTTTCTGGCAAACCTTCATTTCCAGCTCTCAGCAACTTGTTTTTCTTGATGTACCATGACCGTTATAGTATCTGCCTGAGGAACTTACGCGACCATTTCAAAACTGTGAACTGTAACTCATAAATATTGCAAAATAGACCTACATGATGTTACTTTCCAAGTAATACTAAAAGTTGGTCTCGGTTTCGGTCCCGCAGCTAAAGGACAGTCTTTCGGTTCCTGGTTCCAATCCTCCCCTTTTTTTGCAATGGACTTATTTCTTTTTAAACATTTTTTTTAGTTGATGAGGAATAATATTTTGTTTTGTATTTTTGAACGAAAACAAGAGAATGCAAATGGACTGATAAGCAACTTTTAAGTGTATTGAAATAACCGCAAGAATATACTAAAACAGTTCTGGTTACATTAGTTTGTAAAACTAGGTAGGATCCCAGTGTTTTCAAAGTAGAAAGATGACTAAAGTGTCTGAAAATACACATATTAAAACATTTAGAATATCACCAAAACAATTCTGGTTACATTAGTTTGTAAAACTAGGTAGGATCACAGTG
>NW_013743943.1:0-2657 GCF_000517525.1 Limulus polyphemus
AAATATTTCAACAGCCCAAGCTAGATACAAATGTGACAAACATTATTTCTGGATAAATAGTGAAATAGCTAATAAGTTTTCACAGCTCTGGGAGAAGGCAAAGTTGTATTTTATCGTTTTTCTCACATCTTATCTGGTTGAATCTGGTTTTAGTCGGGTGACTTATTTGCTATCAAAAATACATAACCGCCTTGATGTTGTGAAGAGAGGTGATCTTCGTTTATCACTGACCACACTGCAACCGAACATTCAAAAACTTTGAATTGTTCATCAGGCCCAAGGATCACACTGAATAAAATGTCAATGATTAACAGAATATTTTTTTACTTGTAAAAGTAAACAGTATGTTATAAATAAAATGTTTAAAAACAATATAATATTGTATAAATCAACAGTGTGGAAATAATGTAACGTTTTTCCTAAGTAACAGCATCTATGAAGGGTGGGGCCACAGAGATAAATCAAACACAAAAGGGAGCCATGAGCAAAAAAAAGGTTGATAAACACTGTTTTAAATCACATTTGATCATAACTTATAATGTATTTCATCTTATGCTTGGCCTTATTTTTATATTAGCTATTTTGTTGAATTATGACTCATTGTAATCTCTCACAGTGTTGTTTATAAGGAAATTCTGAATGTCTTTTTTACTCAGTGAAATTACAAAACCAAAACATTTTTATTTTAGTAACTAGCCGAGTTACCCGGCGTTGCACGGTGAAAATTTAGATTTGAAATGTATAGTTCAATATTTTTTATTTATTACCTCGTCTCCATAATTACTATTTGCAAATAGTCAATAATATTGTAGGTCCATTTTATTGTTGTTCTTCCTATAACACATTTTCATCTCATCATTTAATTTCTATTGTGCATATATTGTTGTATGTTTATTACAAAAAAATTGTTATTACAATAAAATGGTGCAATAATCATTAATTGTCAATTTCGTCATTAAATACTAGATCAAATACAAAATAAATAGCACCATTAAATTTCTTGTAAAAAACTGGTTATTATGAAGTTATTTTAAAATTTGTAAGTTCAACCGTTTGGTTTCCTATAGCGAACAAAATAAACAAACTTTTATATATAGATATATATTACTTCGAATCTTTCATACAAACAAACATTTACATATTTTTGTTTCTCAGTTTTTAATACTAAAAGTTAGTATGAAAGTAATATAATCAAGTGACAAGTGGTCAGTCAAATGATTGATTGGGATTCATATATGTTTCATGTTTGAGTAATTAAGAGGAATAAATTAATAGTATCGATGCTACATATCCTAAAGAAATAAAGATTCACGGTGGTGAGTGAAAGACCACTCAAAACACAGTATAAAGAATGTTTAATGTAATGTTAAAATAATTTCCTTGCCTATTGCTTCCTTGAGATAAAGATAGTAACCCTCTTCAACCTCATGACTGATATCTTCCAATATCTTATTGAAGGATCTATTCGTCCTAAGTTTCTTACTCTGTTTCTGTTTGACGTGTTCCAAAAGTTCAGAAGGCTGTGGAGCAAGGTGTTTCTCAGCTATCCCATTTTGAACATAATACAAGTATTGCTAGAAAATTCAAAATTTAATTTACTTTAGACTTACAAGAGCTGCAAGAATTTTAGATATAGATACAAACCAAAAAAAACAAAAAACAAATACACTTTAAACCTAAAAAACTAAAACAATTATATTTGCTTTGACACAAAGATGTAATAGAGAATATATATACATACCATAAGTTAACATAGTACTGTACAGGTTTCCATATTTAATATAAACATAGCTGTTCCTTGTAAATGAAACAATGCTAGACTTTTTTTTTACATTAAACAAAAATAGTACCTACAATATCAAGATGTGCTTGTAGTCATAAATAATCATGAGCAGATACATTTTTCAAAAACACAACAAAACAAATACATAACATAATATGAAAATATGACACAAAATAAACTCCAATTGAAAACATGACAAACATAAAATAAACTCCAATTGAAAACATGACAAACATAAAATAAACTATATTGAAAGCATGACAAACATAAAATAAACTATATTGAAAGCATGACAAACATAAAATAAACTCCAAATGAAAACATGACAAACATAAAATAAACTCCAATTAAAAACATGACAAACATAAAATAAACTTCACCGTAAAGATATATCTAAAATTAAATCATTTCACAAAGTTGATGTTCTTTCTGTTTCTATTATGCCAAGTTCAGTAGCATACATCTCCACAATAGTCATGTATTAATATGTATTGACTTCCAAGTTCAGTAGCATACATCTCCACAATAGTCATGTATTAATATGTATTGACTTCCCAGTTCAGTAGCATACATCTCCACAATAGTCATGTATTAATATTTATTGACTTCCAAGTTCAGTAGCATACATCTCCACAATAGTCATGTATTAATATGTATTGACTTCCAAGTTCAGCAGCATACATCTCCACAATAGTCATGTATTAATATGTATTGACTTCCCAGTTCAGTAGCATACATCTCCACAATAGTCATGTATTAATATGTATTGACTTCCCAGTTCAGTAGCATACATCTCTACAATAGTCATGTATAAAAAATGTATTGACTTCCCAGTTCAGTAGCATACATCTCCACAATAGTCATGTATTAATAT
>NW_013743944.1:0-2722 GCF_000517525.1 Limulus polyphemus
TATATAGAAAGAAGCTAGCCAGGTTTCATATCATAATCCTCAAAGTTGATCGCCAAAGATATTACCTTATAAATTAAAAAAAAAACTGCTTTCATTACCTCTAACACGTTCAGGTTAAGCTCTTGTATTTAAAAATATATAGACCTTCCAATTAATCAAAACTTGTAATCTTAACGCCTGAGTAGACAGAAAGACGCACTGGGGTAAAAACAAAAACGAAACAATGAGATTTATAGGATAAAGTATACCTGTGTAAGGGTTTGGTTTACATTGTGCGTGTTTGCCTTCTTCCGTGATTGGACAATAAACGCAATAAAAATGAGAAAATCACGGCTGACCGACTTATTTTCTTGAAATTGTCAAATACATTTGCCAAGCCTCATGTCATTACTTGTTTTGTTTTCCATAAAAGGATTTTTTTAACGTCTCGTTTTAAGTTCAAATAAATTCGACTTTTACAACGACATCATGCGTTACAGTAGAGGGTCGCTCGACCAAAAAAAGAATTTCGTAACACAAATTATATGCAAATTCACTTGCGGCCAACCGACGGCATTACGCCAAAGTTATGGCACTAATTTGGAAATGTTATCGCCCGCAAATATCGCAATTATGGTGATGATTTGATCACTAAGTAGGCCTAATTAACCATTTTTACGATCTTCCCGAGCACGAAGTTGAAATACATTCCTACATGTTCACACGATATGACGAACATGCAACATTCCTGTGTTTCTTATTTATCATGTGAAACAAAAACATCAAGTCACGTCCCGTATCACGTTTTGGGATGTATAGAATATTATATGACTACTTTATCGTTCGCTTCATACAGGCTGCCATATAAGTTAGGCCTACTGTGTAAAGAGAAGCAACAATTCACAGGAAACACAATACGTAAATAATAAATATATGAGCAGGAAAACCATTGTTGTTCTAAGAACTGTCATATCGTAAAACCTACAAATTTTGGACTGTTTTATGTTTATATAACAGGGGAAGGCAATCAACACTCGAGTGGAAAATTTAAGGTAAAAAATTGTTCGAATCTAGCACTAAACAACAAATAAAAAACGTGATATCAGAAGGACGTATATATGATCAAGAACTAAAAACGGAACGAAAAAAATATTATTTAGGGCCCAGAGAGATTGTTGAAATATGTAATTTTAAATCAAAAAGACTTGGAGATGATTAATAACTTAAAAAATGAACAAAAGTTTTGGTATGTTGTGTAAAATTCACGCTACCCTTCCTTTTGATGTCATCTGTTTCACAAAAGTTAGCTGACTTAAATAATATATACGTATACATATGTCAATGTACAATATATTTAAATTGCCCTTTTTTTTTCTTACTTCACCCCTCTTCTCCTTTATTCAATTCTTTCTTTTTTGAATCAACTCTCTTAGCCCATGAAGAATATAACAAAAAGAATTATTCTTATTACATATTTTTTTTTAAATAAAAAAATATTACTGAGAAATCCGGCCTTGGCTGGAATAAAACTACAATACGCCAGCTTCGGAATTCACAAGCTACATAAATTAACCTCTGACAGACTGGGCCCCAGGTGGTGCTAAACCTTTCTTCCCCCCACTTAACAGACCGTTGCCAGTTCATAATAACTTCCTCAGATAGTTAAAAGTTGGCCTGTAGAACTAGTCGGTGGCATTATAATGACGCGAAATTAGTGACGACAGCAAACTAATAAATCTTCTAACAAACGACCTTTAACCTTTTAAAACAACAGCACCGGTGTTAAAAAAGGACCATGGACACCTCAAATTCTGCTCGGCGCCATGAATCAATTAAGTACATTTCTTGCTTACTCCGTGGAATAGGTAATTATCCGCTAGATGGCGTATCACTTGCTGCTAATCTTACGTGCTTTATTAAAGTTATGAATTTTGTCAATAGTTTTAATAGTAGACATATACCTCGTGACCTATCAACCTGACACCTATCGTTTTGTAAATGCACAACTTTTTGGTGGTTAAAACAATTAAAGTTTTCCTCTGTTTATAGATAAACAGCCCGTCCATTGGCTTAGAGAATGAAGGCTTATATCACTATAAACCGGGTTTCTGTACCTGTGGTGGGCACAATACAGATAGCTCAATGTGTTACTTTGGGCTTAACAACAAGCAAACCGATAAAAAAAAGGAGATTCGAAACCGGCTAACCAGCTCCGCAATCCAGAGCTCAACCATAGATCCAACCCACGCCCACTCTCCGTGACTGAAGGAGTTCACATGACGAATCGAAACTAAGGGACCATCGCGAAATAAACGGTTTTTAGAGACCTGTAGCTGTATTTTCAGACTGTTCTACATAATTAAAAATATAGATATCCAGACAAACAACTTTGTTTCAACTATTAAAATAATCATTTCGGCTATATTGGATTAGATTATTATTCCCGTGTTTAAGTTCTTCATCAGATCGTTTCACTATACTGGATTAGATTATTATTCCCGTGTTTAAGTTCTTCATCAGATCGTTTCACTATATTGGATTAGATTATTATTCACGTGTTTAAGTTCTTCATCAGATCGTTTCATTATATTGGATTAGATTATTATTCACGTGTTTAAGTTCTTCATCAGATCGTTTCACTATACTGGATTAGATTATTATTCACGTGTTTAAGTTCTTCATCAGATCGTTTCACTATACTGGATTAGATTATTATTCACGTGTTTAAGTTCTTCATCAGATC
>NW_013743945.1:0-4042 GCF_000517525.1 Limulus polyphemus
ACTTTTACATCTTACAGACATTTCAATCCCAAGGTTGAAAAGGCTGATGCAATCAAAACACTAACATTATAATCAATTATAAGCAATTAACAGGAGTTACAATATCACCGACGAAGTTTAGAATATGCCACATTTGAAAAAAACAATTGAAAAAATAGAGAAAGAAGAAATTTTTCTAAGTTTTGATCTCGTTTATCATACTCTAATATTAGAAAATCAAACAAATTTAGTAACGTAATAGAAAATATTGAATCAAACATGTTCCATTGTCCTGTTATCTGTCGAGTAAAAATGATAATTAAGGAGGTATCATCAGTCTTCAGTATAGCCATAAATTTTATGGTAGAATTCCTTGTTTGAAAATTAGATGTCTTGAGGCTGAAAATATTTTAGTATATTTTCCAATAAATATTAAATTCAATAAACTCTTATTTCTGAGTGAGAAATAATTTTCAATTACCAGTTGGTTTGGCTACTTATATGTCTCAGTCTACTACCACTTCCAGAAAGGTGTTTGCAGCGCCATCTAGTTGCAAACATATAAGTTAAAAATATTGTTTGTGGTATGGTAAATTATTCAGACCCTATAGTTTGTTGTTGTTGTTGTTGTATTAAGTATAACTAAAAAAACATTTGCGGTAGTTTTTATGTCCTAGGTTTAATTTTTCTTTATTCTATCATTTTCACATATGCTATTTAAATTACACTTTCTTGCAGGCATTATGTGTTAGATCGATAAATCCTGGTTTATTTGAAAAACATTTATGTGTTTAGACAAGCAAACTCACCTAACTTTATTTAATATAATATAATTTAATAGTTACGCACACGTAACTTTATTTAATAAAACTACACGTACGTAACTTTATTTAATATAACTACACGTAAATCAAACAATAAAGTATAGTAATGGTACTTATAATAGTGTACAGAGTATGAAACAGTTCTGAGCGTTCAGTGTATGACACAGTTTTATAAGTTGGAACAAAGAAACTCATAAAAACGAATAAAACCAGTAATAAGGAAGAAAGTAGCTAAGAGATGTTTATAGCAGTCTATGAAACGAAACGAACCGAAACTAAATTATTGTAAAGTAAACGTAAAGTTGTAATGAAGGCAAACTTAGCTGAATATGCAGAAACGTCTGAATGTTTGTTCATAAAATGATATGCAAATGTTTTTGAACGAACTGCGCGTGCGTATTTTAGATCTAACTAAGTCGAGAAAGCCCATAGAAAATGTATTTAGTGTAATGTTTATTTTTTAGGAAATTACACGTGGGCTAAGTGTTGTTTGTGTGAAATACCTTGCAGATAAAAAACAACAACAAAAGTTGAAATCGAAGCCAAGTCGTCACGTGATAACAACGATGTTGTGCCATCGTGTACCATTTTTTGCATTGGAAAGTTTGACTAAGCAAAAAACAGGTACAGTGATTTTGAGCTGAAAAGCCAATAAACAATCCAGGCTTTTTTAACGTTTGATCGAGAAATTTACGATAAAAGTTCGGGACAGACAAACACAAGCGTGTTATTTATATAGAATAACAAAAACAACCAACTTCCCGATAAGTCATAAAAAGTAATCAGCTCACGTACTTTACTTTAAATGCAGTATTTCTAAACATACTATCGTACATGATAAAGAACAATAATATGAACAGAATGCATATTGCAGTTGTTTACAAACTTTAAGTCTGACCACTTAGACTGCTTTGCCATCCTGACAGTTGAACAAAGCAGTAGCAAGTATAGGTAAAATACATGCAGAATAATCAAAATGCAGGAGTGAATAAATTATTAAACACTAGCACAGGTGTCCAAGTTACTTGAAATAGGTATTTAAAAACATAATGAAATTACTTTTAAGAACATTTATTTAAAAAATTAAGTTTACATAACATTTAAATTTTCATCTAAACCTTAGACTTTCAAATCAAAAATTATACAATAAACCTTAGACTTTCAAATCAAAAATTACACAATAAACCTTAGACTTTCAAAACAAAAATTACACAATAAACCTTAGACTTTCAAAACAAAAATTACACAATAAACCTTAGACTTTCAAAACAAAAATTACACAATCTAAATGAAAGCTTCTTGATATACCACATTGGCTGTTGTTCCTTCTTCTGACAACATAAACAGGTTTTAACGATATCCAACCTTTGAACATCCTACATCGAATTGACCATGTGAAAAGCAGTTCTATTATTCTCGCCCTTCAGCCGTGGGGGCGTTATAATGTGATGGTCAATCCCAATATTCGTTGTTAAAAGAGTAGCCCAAGAGTTGGCGGTGGGTGGTGATGACTAACTGCCTTCTTAACTAGAGTTTTTTTTTTCCTTAAGTAATGATTGTTAAAAGCTAGAAATTTCATGAAATTTTAGGCTTCTGTAGAATCTCGAAGCTTCCTGTAATTAGTACAAAACTAGTATAATATATAAATGGCAGACTTAGTTAACAGAGTGTCAGCTAGTGAGTTAGACAGTGAAAGTTAGTGAGTCTTTGGTTCTGTTAGTAAGTTAGACAGTGAGTCAGCCTGTGTGTTTGCTATCCGTAGATTAGCGAAAAAATTATTGCAAATAAGTTAGGATACATTAGTATTAAATTCGGAGTTTCTGTTGCATTGTGGACCGGCATGGCCAGATGGTTAGGGCATAAGTTGGAATCCCCGTTACACCAAACATGCTCGCCATTTCAGCCGTGGGGGCGTTATAAGTACCGGTCAATTCCATTATTCGTTGGTAAAAGAGTAGCTTTGCGCAAAATTCATAACCAAAACCTGTTGAAACGTTGTTTGTGAAGTTAGGCCTACCAGTGAACGTAGCCTGTAGCAAATGTTATTGAAGAACTAAATAAATTTGTTATCTGGAGCAGTTTTCTCATTAATTTTATCAAATAATCAAAAAAGACCTGCCCAACGATAGAACATTTGTTTGAACTTATGCACAAAGCTACACAATGGGCTATCTGTGCCTCTGCCCACCACGTTGTAAGTACGCAGACATGCCGCTATGCCGCTAACGATAGAACACGTTACGAACATGTGTTAAGACTGTATATCCTCCTCTGCCTTTTTACCGAATAACAAAACTAAATATCACCAAAGAAGTAGTTAATCTTTAAAAAAAAACCGTACTGTTTTTTCAACACTTGTGTAATAATGATTATTTGTGGTTAGGGCGTTTAACTCACAATCTGAGGGTCGCGGGTTCGAATCCTCGTCCTACCAAACATACTCGCCCTTTCAGCCGTGGAAACATTATAATGTGTCGGTCAATCCAGATATTCACTGGTAAAAAAGAGTAGCCAAATGGTTGGCGGTAGGTGGTATTGACTAGCTGCTTTCCTCTCTAATCTGTCACTGGTAAATCCAGGACGGCTACCTGGAGAGTAGATGGTTTCCACCAAGTAAACCTGCTCCAGAACCCCGGATGATGTATCAGCATCTGAAGTGCCCAAACGGCCGTAAGCGGTCTTGGGACCCCAAAAACGTCACCTGATGGGATAGTGGTAATTTTATAGACTTAGAATGCTAAAATTCGAGATTCGATTCCCCGCGGTGGACACAGTAGACAGCTCAATTTGGCTTTGCTCTAAAACAAACTAACTAACTAATAAAGTCTCACAACACATACACTAACCACGTGACACGGTGTCTTATCACACACATAAAAAAAGGGAAAATACTTTTAAATTACATTGTTCTTACAATTAGTTATAATCAGTGTGGAAGATAATGATATTGTAGCCCACGTCATTCGTCCATTTTTACAATAACAAGTACGAGAAAAAGTAAATATTTATCAATCTCAGTATAACTGCAATTAGAAAGTCAAACAGAATTTAGAATACGTAAATAAGATCGTGATTTTGGCCATGTGACAAAAAAATTATGATTGTTTATTACAACTTTGTTTCTTTACAGGATTCACCAAACAATTTATGAATTAAATTTTATTATAACTTTATAATCGTAAATACTTTTACTTTTAAAGGCCTATATTGAAATTCACATAGATCAGGGGTCACCAAAC
>NW_013743946.1:0-2393 GCF_000517525.1 Limulus polyphemus
AGTAATTGAACTGCAGTCAGAAGTATTATTGACGTTCGTTGTTATAGCGTATGTTTAGCGCGATTGTTGTAGTTGAGTGTATCAGTAAAGTTATATTTGGAAAGAATAAACCAGTTTTATTAAGTAAGGACTTGTGTCGTTAAAGTTACTTCGGAACGAAGTTACGGAAAGTTAATTAACAAACGGAGACGTAACACTTCTATAGAATCCTACAAATCCTAGAAATGCACGAATGTCTTTTACGGATTTAGGTACTGGATAATTTCTACAGACTTTTTAGGGTCGGGTTTAACACCGTCTGCGGTTACAATATGACCCAAGTATTCTACTTTTGTTTTCAAAAACTGACACTTACTTGGTTTAAGTTTTAAGTTCGCTTTTCTTAATCTATCAAATACATGCCTCAACCTTTCTAAGTGTTCTTCAAAACTTGCAGCGAACACTATAACATCATCTAAGTAACAGAAACATTCGGAATCTTGCAAGCCTGACAATACAACATCCATTAATCTTTGAAATGTTAAGGGGCATTGCATAAGCCGAAAGGCATTCTGTTAAACTGGTATTTACCTGAAGG
Organism: Limulus polyphemus; assembly: GCF_000517525.1. Lineage (NCBI taxonomy): Eukaryota > Metazoa > Arthropoda > Merostomata > Xiphosura > Limulidae > Limulus > Limulus polyphemus. The sequence continues at coordinate 578 of NW_013743946.1, forward strand.
TAAAACGAAAGCGGTTTTATCTTTATCTTCTTCCTCTATTTCTACTTGCCAGTAACCACTTTGTAAATCCGTAGACGAAAAGTATTTACTTTTACCTAACCTATCTAAAGTTTCTTGGATATTCGGTAACGGGTAAACGTCTTTGACTGTTACTCCGTTTACTTTACGAAAATCCACAAAGAACCTTAATTTTCCATCCTTTTTAGGAACTAATACAACTGGAGATGCATAGGGACTACTACTGTCCTCTATTACACCTTGTTCAAGCATTTCTTTTACACATTCTTTTAATTCAACCCTGTGTTTTTCGAGTACTCTATAAGGTCTCTGTGCTATAGGTTTATTATTGTTTTACACTATCTTATGTTTTACTTTGTTTGTACAACCATTAGGATCGTTTTCTCCTACAAATATATCTCGATATTCTTGTAACAGATTTATCAGACTTTGCTTATGTTTTCGTTCTATCTTTCCTAAGATAGAATCCCAGTCTATCTTATTTTGTTGTGTTCGTTTATTAATATTATTAGCGTGATGTTGCCCTATCACAGCTAACTGTTCTCTACTGCTAGCCTTACCTACTACTATGTTCTTAGGTAGTATTACTCTTTCTTTATTTATATTTAACACTTTTATAGGTACTGTGTCTCTTTTAGACACTTTACTAACACTAGCAGCTATGTAAATTCCTGCTTCTTCTATCCACCTTCGTTCTGTAATCCCGGCGGGGATTACGTTTTTTGGACCCTTAGAGAAGGTAGACTTACTATTAGTATTAGTAAACCTTCTTCCATGGGTTCCAGCCTTTGGGGCTTTTCCATTTTCAACTTTTCATGGGCGTCGACAGTCACGTGCCATGTGACCTGTAATGCCACAGTTATAGCACACTGTCTGCTCATTTCTTTTTGATTTCTTGAAGCAATTTTTAGCTATGTGTCCAAGTTTTCCACAGTTGTAACACTGGAAGCTATCAGACTTATTCTGCAACTTTGTATCCGACGGATTAGCCTTGTATAAGTTATTAACCATATTTATAGGTGAATATTTCGAATATTTGTTCGTCGTATATAATTGCTTTTCTTGTAGCTCTTCTCGTGTAGCTACTTCTATTAAATCTAACAATGTTGCTTGAGCTTTATTGGCTTCATTTACATGTTGCCTAGCTGCATTACTATACAGCCCTCGCTCGTACTCCGATTTTAGAGTATCCTGCAACATATCCTCGCTAGGACATGCATAAGCCCTACGTAACCTATTACCTAACTCCTGTAGCTTGTGTCCAAAAACTCGGACTGATTCGCCACGTTGTTGATGAAGGTTACGCAGTTCGGTTAGAATGAGATTAATGGAGTCTCGTGTCCTGTATTCTTGTAACAACTTATGCACTAAGTATCGATAATCTGTTGTTTCACGAAGTTCGCCATAAGCCCTAATATAACGTTTCGCCTCACCTGCTGTTCTTAAACGCAGTATATCAGCTTTCTGGGCATTCATCAAGCCTGATATTCTTGCTGCTTCCTCTAAACCATCTATAAAACTCTCGACGTCTTCGTCCTCAGTGCCGTGATACAACGGTATGGCACTTGTTAAGTGTATCGCGCCGCGGGACCCTATCTGTGCGGGTTGTTCTGCTGTGGCTTCGGGATCGGCGTCAGCCCGCCTGTTGGCTCTAGGCCGTGCGCCACCCTCATCCGTAGTCGTATCTACCCCTGCAGTAGCCATAACTACATAATTCTAACTTATTTCTAACTTATTCTACTTGGACCAATTTTCTTACTTTTTCCGTCTTTCTTTATTCTAACTAACCTTTTGTTAG
>NW_013743947.1:0-2393 GCF_000517525.1 Limulus polyphemus
GTTTGTGCTACATTGCCACAGAAGCAGAACAGCAACAGTATAGGGCACTCTCTTGTCCTACAGACCCATCAGTTGTTAAAGCTACCACTGAAAAAAAATCAGATGCATGCAAATACAGTCAGAATGAGTCACACAGTTATTACTTGTGACCAGGCTATTCATGAAATGTCTTATGCCATCCACGTATAACAACCTGAGCTTCTTATGATTGGAGGGTTCTTTCTGTATCACAATTTTATGACAGTCATCACAAAGATCATGAAGGACAGTGGGTCCAAAGATATTCTGGTTGAACTCGGAAAAGTATCTAGAGAAGAGAGCTGGTAAGATATTTGGAGAAAAGTGTGATTACTACCACACTCCTTGCTCTGAATATTCTTAGTCGTGTAATGTCATACCTGCAATGAGATGCTTTAGAAGACTGGTATTTGGACAATGAAGAGATACTGTTTATTTTGCACAGCTATGCATTACATCTTCAATAAAGGAAAGCATGAAAGGGAAATCTTTCGTATTCACAAACCATCAGAAGAGATTTTGCTGAAGTCACAGTGTCAGATATAAAATACTGTTAAGTGTAGGTATTGTTAATTATTTTGTGAGTGAATATTTCAAGATTGTTTCAAAACAAGACAGTTAAAAGCAATTATTTTAAAGGCGATAGTTATGACAAGTTTGGTTACATAACTCGGTAAGAATTGTAGGACGTGTGCAATACATTGATGTAGAGATTTCTAGACGACCTAAGTTACAGACGTATAAATAGCAGCAAGCAAATGAAAAAAAGAGCAAAAGAGAATAAAGTCACGGGAAGAAGTTCAAACGCAAAGTTATTTGTGGGAGTGAATAGCCTAACAGTTAATGTGTTAGTAAGATTAACAATTTCGAAAGAGATAAGGATAATAAGTTGTCTTGTCAAAGGGTGTTCTAAAGTAATTGAACCAGCCTGAGTGGACTTTGACAAAAGGCAGACAATTCTAGGAAATACGAAAAAGGAGTAGACGATTTTTGAAGTACAGGATACAACCGCAGTAACTCGACAACAATATAAGTGAACTATACACGGATAGTCCAGCAATAAAATTAGAGAAAAATAATTTGGTTTGTCAACCGAATTCTAAAGCAACTGAATAGGCCTAAGTGGACTTTTTGACAGTAAGAAGAACTATATAGTGTTTAAGATATAACTATAACCTCTATAGTGTAAGGAATTTTTTTACATACATTTAACTTGTTCCTAGTATATATATTAGTTTGTAAACAAGTGGAGTGTGTGCTGTTCGTTAATTTTTTAATTTATTGCCAAAAAGTCACAGACACCTACTGTAGAAGAGTCCTTAGCCCATCATACCCATATATTTACTTAATATATCTCTACTAAAAAGTAAATTTTCTGACAATTGGCGAGCCACAGCCAGGATTATACAGTAGTAAATGGCAATAGAAGAAAACGTAAACGACAGCGTAAATAAGTAGGCCTATAAACACACAACTGTAGTAGAGGAAATAGTGTGGAGATTATAGTCACGTTATAAAACCATGTTAAATTGTGGTAAATGGATAAAAATTGGAAAACATCTTGGATTAAAAGACAGTGAACTATGAGAGTTTGTTAAACAAAAACTAGAGAGAGAAGAGAGGAAGAAAGACTAAAAGAAGAAACGCAAAGAGAAAGACTGACAGAAGAAAAGGAAATAGAAGAAAACAAGAAAGAGAGGAGAGACTAGAAATAGAGAGAATAAAAGCACAAATGGAGATTGCATAACTCACCCAACCAAAGGAAGAAGGACCCAAGAATGACAGTGGATTCGGGGCCAGCCGACCCAAGCTTGATGAACAAAAAAGATGGCATGGACGCTTTTCTGGAGAGAAATTAAAGATACGCCCAGTCAGAACTGGGGCAAAGGCGACTGGGCAGTATGTCTCAGCCTACTTCTCACAGAAAAAGGCCAACAACTATATGCAGGCATGATGTCAGAAGATGCCATGGGCTATGACAAATTTCAAGTGGCTTTACTGAAACAATATTAACTTACTGAAAATGGTTTTCTCCAGAAGTCAGACCTGAAACTGTATTTCAGTTTGTGGCATGTCTACAGCGATACTTCACCAAATGGACTGACCTGGCCAAGTATGAAAATAGTTTTGAGGGACTGGCAGACTTATTAGTATAAGAGCAGTTCACGATCACGTGTTCAACAGACACAACACTATTTCTAAAGGAAAAAAGCACCAAAGACAGAGGAGATGATCAAGCTAGCAAAAACAGTACATGGAAGCCCATGGAGGGAGTATAACTGGCAAGTTCAAAAACATCCAGTTAAATTCGAAACCAATGAGGGTTGACCAGGAGCAGGAGTCTACCAATGGTGACAGGAGGTTAATAGACAGAA
>NW_013743948.1:0-3330 GCF_000517525.1 Limulus polyphemus
GCCTTCTTAACGGGAAGCTAGCTAGCTTTGTCTTTTGTTATGTACCAGCCACACACACCGGGTTTCCACCATGACGTTAGGTAATGTTTTCGTAAAGTACTAATGTCCGATGAGAATCTACTGAAGTTAAATGAGTTGTAATGTTCGAACTTTGTAAATGCACCTGGTCAAATATCTGAAGTCTTCCGATTGATAAACGTTATAACAATCACAGTTATAGCTTCCAAAGTTTACAGCACACTGACTATAGCAAACTAATAATAGATACTCTCTTTTGGCGCGGCGCGTTGGTTATACTTATAGGCGTGTGGAGGTTTTCTAGAAATTTCAGTTTACGTAACAATACAATTTTAAGCGTTTTCGTACACACATGTATTGTTGATTCTTACTCTCGAGAATCTTCTACAACTTTGGAGATAGGCGGGAGTTTCGCAATACATATTTAACAATATAAGCTACGTATGTTTCTAAATATAAATTTAATCTAAACAAACGTTGATATTAAAATAAATATATAATAACAAATTTGCTACAGTGAAAATAAGGAAACATTTTCCTTTTTGCAGTAATTCAAGTGAAAACAATCGACTTCATAACGTTCGCCTCAGCTTGACACGAGTATTCGCGATTTGTATATTTTATGCCTTTTGGGAACTGTTTGCAATTATCAGAACAATACCAGTTAAAAACTGTGCTTTATGACAAAAGTCATGAAAACTTTTAGGACCTTCAAGATATCTCAATGAAGGAGATAACGACCGTACTGATTTGCATTTGGAAGGGCTCAGTTTCAGGCTCTTAAACGTGGCGCTCTTTCTCTTATATATCAGCAGTAAAAATTCTTGCGAATGTAATGAAGTTTATAGGCAAAATTTCGAAGGGTGACAAGTAATGTACAGACATAAAACTATTCACAATTTTTAGTGAAACTAAGCATTATAGCGACTGTATTTATTGTAAATACATATATATTTTTTGGTTCAGCCGTCTTTGATTTACATTTTGTTCTTATACACAGTTTTTTGTTGTTTTTCGGGAGACAATAAAACCTCGTAAACTACCGATAACTATGATCATAAAATACTACTGACAGTCAGTGTGACAGAAAACTATTAACAGCTGAAACCACGTTGATAATTAAAAAGATAGAGTACTATTAACAGATAAGATAAAATAATACTACTGACAGTAAAAAAAACTGAAAACTATTAAATATGACATAACATTATTAACAGCTAAACTGACTGGATTATTGAGAGTTAATATAACATTATTAGCAGATTAGATATAACAACATTACTGATAGTTAAGAGAACTGAAGACTACTGACTGATAAGATGACATGATATTATTAACAGCTAAAGTGACTGAGGACTGTTGACAGCTACTATAACATTATTAACAAATGAGATATAACAACAATATTGACAGTTTGTTTGTTTTTAATTATGCACAAAGCTACACAAGGGGTATCTGTGCTCTGCCCACCACGGGTATCGAAACCCGGTTTCTAGCGTTGTAAGTCCGCAGACATACCGCTGTGCCACTGGGGGCATATTGACAGTTACTATAACATTATTAACAAATGAGATATAACAACAATATTGACAGTTACTATAACATTATTAACAAATGAGATATAACAACAATATTGACAGTTACTATAACATTATTAACAAATGAGATATAACAACAATATTGACAGTTACTATAACATTATTAACAAATGAGATATAACAACATTATTGACGGTAAAAAGAACTGAAGACTACTTACAGAAAAGATGGCATGATATTATTAGCAACTAAAATTACTGTAGACTATTAATAGTTAATATAACATTATTAACAGATGTGATATAACAACATTATTGACAATTAAGATAGCTGAAAACTTTTGACAGTTAAGATGGCTGTAACGAAAGTCTTATTATATATTTATTTTAATATTAACGTTTGTTTAGATAAAATTTATATTTAGAAACATACATGGCTTATACTGTTAAATATATATTGCGAAACTCCCGCCTATTCTCCAAAGTTATAGAAGATTCTCGAGAGTAAGAATCAACAATATGTGTGTACGTAAACGCTAGTGTTAGCGCCAGTATTGTTATGTAAAACTGAAATTTCTAGAAAACCTCCACACGCCTATAAATATAATCAACGCGACGTGCCAAAGAGAGTATCTATTATTTGTTCGCTATAATCAGTGTACTATAAACTTCAGAAGCTATAATGCTTATCAATCGGAAAACTTAAGATATTTGACCAGGAACCTTTACAAAGTTCGAACATTACAAATCATTAAACTTCAGTGGATTCTCATCGGACATTAGTATTTTTCGAAAACATTACCGAACGTCAACGGTAGGAAAATATCGGGGTGTGTGGCCGGTAGATAACGAAGGACAAGGCTAGCTAGCTTCCCGTTAAGTGAAATATACCTACGTCAACTCGTAATCAACTCGCTCATCGTGAACCCTCGATAAGATATCGAAAAAGTTCCAGATTAAAAGGAAGACTTTATATTGCTTTTAAGATTTTAAGATCTCGTCCAAAGGATCCAGGACTCAAGACGTGTTACGGAAGTTACAAGAATCATCGTCGTCCACCGACTCTCTCGTCCAGAGGATTCAGAACTCAAGACGTGTTACGGAAGTTACAATAATTATCGTCGTCCACCGACTCTTTCGTCCAGAGGATTCAGGACTTCCAATCTATTCGAGTCCATAATCAGTCTTCTCTCGTCTAAAGGGTTTTTTTTTCTGTAGCAGTTATACTTTAAAACTTTGTTATTATTCATGAAATTCGAACTAAAATATTTAATTTGAAGAAGTAATGACATTTCAATTACAGTTTGTTTGTTGACTGCAAGTCGGACATTTTTTATGCACCCTCTATTAACAGCAAATTTCCGTCTAAATTTTATTATCCATATTGGTACTAATATGCATATAAATTAAAATTTGAGATATTTTTCCAAATTTTACATATTTATTTATTTCAACAAACATATAATTTGTTGTTTTTTTTTCTAATTTTTTTTTTCCTCTGGTCGCACTGAGTAATAAATTATCTTTTGCTGTACAACATGATCTCACTTTCAGTGCATTATTGGAATATATATATATTATTTCATTAACGTAGGAATTAATTTACTTTTCTTAGTTGATTTCAAAAGATTGTTTGTTATTGAGCGCTGAGCTATACAGTGAGCTGGCCCGGCATGGCCAGGTGGATAAGGCGCTCGACTCGCAATCTGAGGGTCGCGGGTTCGAATCCCCGTCCCACCAAACATGCTCGCCCTTTCAGCCGTGGGGGGCGTTAT
>NW_013743949.1:0-1149 GCF_000517525.1 Limulus polyphemus
GACATTGCTGGTCCTTTGCCCCAAACTCGAGCTGGAAACAGGTACATTTGTGTGGTGATGGATTATTTCACCAAGTAGTCTGAGGCATATGCAATACCAAATCAATAAGCTACAACTGTAGCTTCGGTTATTAGTGATTTCTTCATCAGGTTTGCTATGCCATACGAACTGCATTCAGATCAAAGCCGTAACTTTGAATCAACTGTGTTCCATGAATGCTGCAAGCTGTTTGGCATACGAAAGACCAGGACAACGCCACTTCACCCACAGTCTGTTGGGATGTTAGAAAAGTACAATTGGACACTTCGACAGGAATTGGCAAAGTTTTGTAATAGCCACCAAGATGACTGAATTGTCTTACTCCCTCCACTGTTAATGACCTATAGAACAGCAGAGCATCAAACCGCTGGATACACTCCAGCAAAGCTGATGTTTGGTCGGGAGCTTCGGTTGCCAGTGGATCTGTTAACAGGACGCCCACCTTACGAAGAGTTGCCTGAAAATGTGTCAGAGTTCGTGAAAGCGTTATCTGAAAGGATGAATGATATTCATCATCAAGTGCATTCAAACTTGAAAACGTCTGCTGATTCCATCAAGCTATGTTATGTTAGATAAGAGATCTACTGAAGTTAGCTTTGTACCAGGATACAAAGTGTGATTGTATAATCCCAGGAAGACCAAAGTGAAGTTTCCTAAGTTGTCTTCTCCATGGGAAAGCCCATATGACATAGTGGATCGTCTCTGAGACGTGACTTTCCGAATAAAATGTGGTCTGCGAGGTAAGCCAAAGGTGATGCATGCCAACAGGCTTTACCGTTATCACGGTCCAGGACATTTCAGTTGGAACGAAGTTAACAACAGAAAAAATGATGCTGCTGAAGATATGTCACCTGTAAAAGGCACTGTCGAAGAAGAAGCTCTACCCGGTTTTGAGAAGGAAATCAGTAAAGCCATTAATGAAGTTACTACCACTGATGTGAGTGCTACCGATAATGGGACATTTCCCGATGGAGTAGATGAACCCCACGCAAAGCAGAAGCCAATGAGATGTAGACCAGTACGAAAGAAGATACGTCCTGTAAAATTAAGAGACTATGTTATATTTTAATTTTGTGTTTGTAAATTCTGTACATTTAATTAAGTTATTGT
>NW_013743950.1:0-4156 GCF_000517525.1 Limulus polyphemus
GACATTGTTATAAGTCAAGTGTTCTAACCGACATTGTTATAAGTCAGGTGTTCTAACTGACATTGTTACAAACCAAGTTCTCAAACTGACATTGTTACAAGTCAAGTGTTCTAACTGACATTGTTATAAGTCAAGTGTTCTAACTGACATTGTTATAAGCCAAGTGTTCTAACTGACATTGTTATAAGTCAAGTGTTCTAACTGACATTGTTATAAGTCAAGTGTTCTAACTGACATTGTTATAAGTCAGGTGTTCTAACCGACATTGTTATAAGTCAAGTGTTCTAACCGACACTGTTACAAGTTAAGTGTTCTGGTGTTAGTGTATTATGTAAAAATCAGTGATGTATCCCTTTACAACGACTGTGATGTTATATACACAAACATAGCTAACTGTCTTTAAGATCATGTTCAGATAGTTGTAACTGTTTTAAACTGGACGTCGATTTTTAAGCAATTACTGCATGAACTTTGTGGGTAATTACCAAAACTAAACACAAGAACTACGAGTCCACCAAGTACGATCAATAAACGAGGACCAAATATAAGCAATTACTGCATGAAATGTATTTTTATATTTGGTCCTCGTTTATTGATCGTACTTGGTGGACTCGTAGTTCTTGTGTTTAGTTTTGGTAATTACCCACAAAGTTCATGCAGTAATTGCTTATATTTGGTCCTCGTTCATTGATCGTACTTGGTGGACTCGTAGTTCTTGTGTTTAGTTTTGGTAATTACCCATATTGATTTTTTACGACTATGGATATGAAGAAACGACTGGTTAAACCCAGTGAATCACATCCTTGCGAAGATTAATGTCTTTAACCCAACCATACGCGTGAATCAAACAACATCTACTGGTGAATGAAAACTAAAATCAAATTTATTGTACGGATATTTCTCTCATAACTTCAGTCCACTGAGAAAATAACAATGTATATATGGAAAAACAAATCACAAAAACAAACTGCTGTCTTATTGATAACTTTTTCCAGAAAGATTTTCCTGTTTAAAGTACACGTACACGTGAACAGAGAAGTAAAAATTATTCACTGAGTAAAAGATTTTCCTGTTTAAAGTACACGTACACGTGAACAGAGAAGTAAAAATTATTCACTGAGTAAAAGATTTTCCTGATTAAAGTACACGTACACGTGAACAGAGAAGTAAAAACTATTCACCGAGTACAATATTTTCCTGATTAAAGTACACGTACACGTGAACACAGAAGTAAAAACTATTCACCGAGTAAAATATTTTCCTGATTAAAGTACACGTGAACACAGAAGTAAAAATTATTCACCGAGTAAAATATTTTCCTGATTAAAGTACACGTACACGTGAACACAGAAGCAAAAACTATTCACCGAGTAAAATATTTTCCTGATTAAAGTACACGTACATGTGAACAGAGAAGTAAAATCTATTCACCGAGTAAAATATTTTCCTGTTTAAAGTACACGTACACGTGAACACAGAAGTAAAAACTATTCACTGAGTAAAAGATTTTCCTGATTAAAGTACACGTGAAGGGTTTGTTTGTTTGTTTTTGAATTTCGCGCAAAGTTACACGAGGGTTATCCGCGCTAGCCGTTCCTAATTTAGCAGTGTAAGACTAGAGGGAAGGCAGCTAGTAATCACCATCCACTATTGGGCTACTCTTTTACTAACGAACAGTAGGATTGACCGTCACATTATAACGCCCCCACGGCTGAAAGGGCGAACATGTTTGGGGGGACGGGGATTTGAACCCGCGACCCGCAGATTGCGAGTCGAGCGCCCTAACCACCTGGCCATGCCGGGCCAATTGTACAAGTAAGCCTAGATAGTATTTGAGACGTTCATCCCTATAGAAGACACAATTCCTCAGTAAATATTTATACTCTTGAAGGTCGAACTTGAAATTAGTTTCTTGTGTTTTTTACGTCAAAACAATTCTAGAAATGGATTATAAATAACGCAAAAGTAAAATTGATTTTTTGTTTTCTCGTCATCACTTACTTGCTGTATTTTCTATAATAAAATAGAAATAGACACACATTTTAATCTTTAATATAAATAATAAGTGGAAATGTACAGATGAGAACCCACGTTATCAGAAACACCAGAACCACTGTTAACTTGAATCCTTGTGGAATTCTTTAAATGGTTAGTTTATTTTGTACACGTGATTAATATGTCGAACTTACCTATAACTAATGAAGACTGTAACACTTTAATTCCTTATTGGGATTTTGTTGTTTTTCGCTACGGTCCAAAATGATCTACTCCAAGTTATTAGTATTGTCTGCACGAGCAGTTAAAATGGCTTTATTGTTGGCGCTATTGTGTAGAGAATCCTCACATTTGTTTGAACAAAAATGTTAATGGCAAGCAATGAAGCATGACACGTATATAAACATTTCTAAAGGATTTATAGGTCAATACTAACACAATATAGTACAAAGAAATAAAGAACAAACCAGTTAAGATGATGACCCCATACTATGAAGCGAAACTTGCCTTCTGTAAAAGTTGCTGTTATTCTAGTTTTGAATTAATAATTCAGTTATGTAATAATTAAAACCAGAAGTTGCTTTCCGTAAATTGCTGTTATTGTAGTTTTGAATTAATAATTCAGTTATATAATAATTAAAACCAGAACTTGCTTTCCGTAAAAGTTATCATTGTAGTTTTGAATTAATAATTCAGTTATATAATAATTAAAACCAGAACTTGCTTTCCGTAAAAGTTATCATTGTAGTTTTGAATTAATAATTCAGTTATGTAATAATTAAAACCAGAACTTGGATGCTGTAAAAGTTATCGTTTTTTTGAATTAATAATTTGGTTATCTAATAATTAAAATCAGAACTTACATACATTACGTTGCTGTTATTGTAGTTTTGAATTAATAATTCAGTTATGTATTTCCTTACTAAGTATTAATATCGACTGTTTGTTCACCCGAACGACACCTTATGCACACAATGGGCTAAACAGTCAGGTCAGAGACCTTCCCATGGTTCAGGCATAGCCGTCCCTAATTTTGAAATACGGATTAAAGAGAAGGCAACCAGTCGACAGCACACGCCGCGTCTACTCTCAACCGAATACAGGATGGACTGTCACTCTTACATTGCACCCACTTATGAAACACTTTGTGCAAGGGGCAGATGTGTTTTTTATAACCTTGTAGATGGGTGCAGTGTGTGTGTGCATCAAATTGATCGTGAATTGTCTTACTTGTATATCACAGTATGTGTGTCAGAAAACATTGTTTGAGAGAGAATAAACATTACTATTTTTATTCCAAATTACAGAAACAACTGATATTTTTTCGAATTCATTTAATACAATAGTTGGCCCCTCCTTGACCCAGTTGGTACTGTATCGGACTGGGGGATCTTAGGATTCGAGGTTCGATACGTGTTGCTACTAAATGTGCTTTGCATTTTAAGCCGAGAGAAATCAACTTTTCGTACACTTTCTCTAAAGCATCTTAGATAGATCAGTATATCTATTCACTAAATTAATTATGAAGTCAGCAGGGACGATAGGCTTTTTTTATAAACTTGAAGTAAATTGATGTATCGTGCACTTGAAAGGACCATTAAAATGCGCGTGGTGTTTAATTAGAAGTGTCACGACTAGTCAGACTGCCAAACCCTTTTAATACAGGGTGACCTTGAGTAGAGTAGAAGGTCATCTAGTGGGTCCTAACAGGTGAGACGCCCTTGTCCACTATAATATAAGGAAAATATTGGCGCATTATGAAAATAAGACAAGACATTACATTCAGGAATAACACTGTATACAATCAGGTTCAACACTTTGTACAATCAGGAACAACACTGTGTACAATCAGGAACAACACTTTGTATTACCAGGAACAACACTGTGTACAATCAGGTTCAACACTTTGTATAACCAGGAACAACTCTATGTACAATCAGGAACAACTCTACGTACAATCAGGAAAAACTCTACGTACAATCAGGAAAAACTCTACGTACAATCAGGAAAAACTACGTACAGTCAGAAACAACACTATGTACAATGATGAACAGCATTGTGTACAATCAGGAAGAGCAGTTTGTATAATCAGGAAGAGCATTGTGTACAATCAGGAAGAGCAGTTTGTATAATCAGGAAGAGCACTTTGTATAACCAGAAA
>NW_013743951.1:0-2390 GCF_000517525.1 Limulus polyphemus
GTGTTCGTTTCACAAGTACATAATCCATAAATGGATCGTTTTATATATATTTTTAATACACATCACATAAAGACAATACAATATTTCGAAACGAAAATTATGTTTTATATACAGTGTTTGAACTTGTATTATTTCAATCTATCATTGTCTGTATATCTTTATTTCATTCTTAGGTGCTATAACCTTTTGATTTCACTCTGTAGTTCAAAAACTTGATAGAAAATCATTTATTCTTACTGAATATTGCCCAAATGTAACGTTTTTCTTAACATATAAATCAAAAGTATGTAACACTTATCATTTTATGAATGATATTCTAAATGTACGACTTTTCGTAGATAAATTTCAGTCACAAATATAATACTTTTGAAAACGATGTTTCTTGATAACAAATAAGTCATATAATCTATTGTTACAACGCTATTCCTTCCATCTGGATCTAAGCTCTATCTAAGTGATAACCGGATAGTAGGTTAAGGATGAAGCCGGGTCAGAGAAATGGGCGTTCATTTTCCTATTGTCTGGTTGGGACAACAGAGAGTAATATAACCACAGTTAGCTGGTCAACTGGAAATCAAGAGGATCAGGAATTTTTCATGTTCTATGGGCGATGATGAAGGTGAGTGCACGTTAAGCCTGTAGAAGGTGTCGCTTCACCAGTACTAAATTCACAGTTGTAACTGTGCATTATAAATACATAGGTGGCTGAACCTTTGATCAATTAAAACTTGGTAGACCTTTACATTTGATTCCAGATTTTCATTATTTAATATCAAGTGTTAGCCATGCTAAGTTTCCCTTTCATTGCTGAATTGATGAAGAGGTTACCAAAAATGTTTTCCAGGGCCAAGCTGCCCACAGTGGCTATTAAAATTTCTGATGTCACTGGGAAGTCTAAGGAAATCTCAAACATTGGACCGTTGAATTGAAAATCAATGCATCTCGAGAAGTTAATTTTATGATTGTTTAATTTTTATGTTTATCATTTAGTCCTTGTAAAGAACCTGTTTTCTTATGTGTGGTTATTATCTTAAATACAAAGTCCTAATTAAAAGATAGTTTTTCATGTGTATGGTTTCATCTTTTGTTTTCATTTTTTGTGCAAAGTCAAAAGATTTATTTTTTTGTTGGACTTTTACTTAAGCATTGAAATTTAAAGGATTATTATGATATACAAGGTGTAGGAGATAAATTAAAAGAGGGGACAAGGTTTATTTGACCGAGCGAAGCCAGGGAATGTGCACCGTAGGCACACCTATTACAGCCAAGTTCTAGGGCTCGTCTTAGGACCCTAGAAGATCTTGGGTTCTGATTAAATTTTATGCATTCTCTTGCTTATCCTGAGAGTAATTTTCCCAATTTTGATACATTTTTTACTAGGACCGAATGAAAATGAGGAAGCCCCCGCGCTTCCTACACCTCTGGATGTATATTTCAGCCTAAATTATTATTATTAAAAAACTGTTTTTGTTAAAAGATTCATGTAACATATGAATATTTTTAAGAAGTTAGAGTGCTTCTTGGCTATATCACAAGTTTAAATATGATAAAAAGATGGTGGAGGGGTAGTGTGATATGCAGGCATATTACATGTTTCTACCTTCTTTAGTTATAAATAATTTTATATTTGCAGTTATGTAGTTTCCGTGAGGTAATGGCGTTGACAAGCTCTCCAAAAAGTTGTTAAGATTATCTTGTTCTAGTGGCTTTGTTTCTTTCTTCTCTATGGTAGATAATGTCTATTCCGTACAAGAGGATATTGCAGTAATATATTTGTATATAGCGTCTGTGTTAAAAGAATTGTCACTGTAATATGCTTTACTGACCGAGTATGACATTAACTAAATGTAACAGCCGACCAATGATATGAGGGAGATAAGGTTAAACTGTTTACTGGACTAAGAAAACGAATTTATCAGTTTAGTTCCGGTAGGCTTTCTTCATTCATTTCTACCAAAAGGTTAGAGAGTGAAGACTTACATTTAACATCATTATGTTTAATTCGGTGGATGTCTATACCAAAAGAGAGAAAACCGTGGGAATAAGCATAACTTATAGTAGAAACGATTCTCTTTTCATGTGCACAAATATATAAGCTGCGTTTTTCTTTCGTTTCTTCAATAATAAAAATTGTTTGCACTTCTACCAACTTTATTTAGTTTCATTATTTTACACACATGCGAGGAAAAGTCAGTAAAATTATCTGAGCAGAATCATTCTCCTAATTCATAAAAATTTGTTAGGTGTTTGTAAACCGTTTATATTGTTGCGTCAGCGAGGTCACGTGACTAGTATCACGCCACCTCCTTCTAGAAATATCCTGTTCCTTCGTAAATTGTTGGGAGACTTCTAGATTGGGGGTAGTCTGGTATATATAAGACGGTCACAAC
>NW_013743952.1:0-1356 GCF_000517525.1 Limulus polyphemus
AAAAGTTCAAAAGCTGAACACCTTGTGCTAAGGAATACCTTGCAAAAAAAAAGTATGTGAAAAATTATATTTGGTTTAAGCAGCAGCATAAAAAAATTAATATTGGAGCGCCACTTGAATAAAATAGCATCTAAAATAATCTAGTAATTGAAATAAACACATAAAAGTAACGAGAAACTGTTTTACAATATTATTAAAGAATGTGATGTACCAAACGAAAAAGCTCGAACTCAGTATACAATTGTTAAATAACTTTGCCTCGTGGCTGAGTACTGGCACACTTGCAGAATATATTCCACCTAAGGTACTTTTCTCTTACATTCATAACATACAATAGTGCTATTATCGAAGAGTCAGTTAAGCCTAGTCACAATAGGCCAGTGGTTGTCTGGTATGTCTTATTTTCTGCAACTCTCTCTTGAATTGAACTTCGAAATGCTGAGAGTTTTGGCCTGGCCTAAAGGAAGGATATTTAACATGTTTGGAGAAACACTCTTTAACAGTATTATTACTGACAGCCATTCCTTTAAGCCACATGGCTGTGTGCCACGAATATCACACATGATCTGCACTCATCATCGTGTAGTTAATGGCACGTGTACTTCAATCCTATGAGTTCAATATTGCTTGGAATTGTCCCATAGAAATAAAGCAGTACAACACTCTTTTTCTTATAATGTTACGGTCAATCCCACTATTTGTTGGTGAAAGAGTAGCCCAAGATTCGGTCGCGGGTTATGTTGACTATTTGCATTCCGTATAGTCTGTCACTGCCAAATTGGGGACGACTAGACTAGTCATCATTATAGACTTGCAGTAGAGTCTGTTATTCCATTTTGCAGTGAACTGCATCAGTGTGCATCAATCAACCATGTTTCCTGTAGCATTAGTCCTTTGTCATTTTAATGGTGATGAATAGTTCACGATAGCAGGTAGTCAGAGTGTCATGTCATGCAAATTGGTTTTGTAAAATTTCGGGTAAAGAAGTATATTGTTACGTACCTGCTTGTTTGATAATTTCCCGTAAAAATTCTTTCCGAGAAACTTCAGCGATACAAGTCCTTTCTTAATTAAAACTAGTTTATTCTTTCTCGTTACAAACTTTGTAATACAATTGATTTCCACAGTCACTTTAACTTAGCTAAAATTCACAGCGATTTACACACCTTACTTACGGCTTGACTCAATTATCTCCTTTATCAATTTATCTGCCGGCTTATATACTAAAAAAGAGGGCGTCTAGCACACGCTGGGACATTCGTGAAGTTCCCCGATCCTTCTAGAACAGGGGTCACCAAACTTTTGTCACAGCGGGCCAGATAACTGAGAGAATGACGAGCGCGGGCCGCGATAACC
>NW_013743953.1:0-2625 GCF_000517525.1 Limulus polyphemus
CTTCTTCACATTACTTCTTTCCAGAAGGTGAAATGTTAAATAGATATCTATTTCGGGGATTGCAGCTTGTACAAGTGTTTAGTTTACTCAAAATATTTACGTACTGTACAACTTCTGATATAAACAAGAAATTTAAGGAAGCAAATTGATCTAAAATTGAAGCATTGAATTTCTAATGCTACTGAAGTAATATGTATTAGATAAAACTATATTTATATATTTATACTGCCTTTAAATAGTCTATTTCTTATATTTTAATTCGATTTGGAAGTATTTATTTAAAGTAATACATTATCTCATGAATTCTAAAAGGTGTATCAATTGTGGTCAGAAACACTGGGTTTGTAACTTGGTTGAGTATCGTTAGTCCACCTGACTCGATGAAACGGAATGGATATTATTCACTTAAAGGTCAGTGCTATAGGTTTCATTGAAAGTTATCCGTAAAATTTTGGTGTTCTAAGTTTAGAACAGTAATATGTATTCCATCAATGAGAGAATAATTGGAGAAGATAGCTCTTGGAAAGAGTACGGAGTTTCTGTAATGACAATTAAGTGAATGTCAGAGAACCGTGTCGCTATATTACACCTAACATTCAGAGGAAGGCAACAATAAAGATATAGTAGTTTAATTAAAAGATTCAGATAATGTCTACACTGGAAACCGCATTGGAACATTTAAAGAGGATATAATAGAAAATACATTTTTGGTTTCATTGTAATACTTATATAGAATGCTTAGGAAAGTCGATTTTGTTTTTGTCAGCATTGATCGATTTATATATATTTTGTGTGATCGAATAAATGAAAAACGTGAAAGAAGTTATAGAAAATACGTTTGTGAGGAAGTCACGGAATGAACATTCCTCCTTTATATCACTTCTTTAGTCGTACTTAGGCAAGAAACATTACCAAGTAAAGGACTGCTTTGTATTGGAAGTTGCTGTTAATTGTACACTCTAATAAAATTAACATTTGAGATTGTGCTGAGTTTCAGTTTATGGTTTTTCTGTCTCTTTTGGATAATCGAAATAATGTGGAAGTTTGAAATGAATTTTGGGATTTTTTTGTAATGTTGTACAGATGATAAGTTTAAACTTTGTTTTGTATAAAACTTAGCTTTAATTATGAGAAATATATTTTATTTATATTGAAAAGGAATTTGTTATTCTAATTGTTTTAACCGTTTCATAGGAAGAATAACCGAACTTATTAGTTGGATTAGGCAGACAATGGGAAGAGTGTTTTTTTATAACAAAGTATATAAATTATATTTGCCAATATTTCTTCATTATGGGATAATAAACTAATAAAAAATAGAGGGTTAAATGTAGAGTGTTTTGCTTTGAGCAATTATATTCAAAAAATAACGCATAACAGCAATTGTGAATGTTAAGCTCCGACTACTTGTTAAAACTGTTACAATGAACATATTTATAAAACAGTCTTTCCATCTATTTAAAGCCGATTGAAATAGCGCTATATCTTATGATGTAATGCTATTATAATAGTCTTATATAGTTATGTTCAATACGTAATTTATTTTAAGAAACGATTAAAATGGCAAAGAAAAAGATCATTTACGTACGTAATCAGATATAATGCAGCAGATTTTAGTACTGTATGTTTCAAAGAAAGTGGACTGTAAGGAGAACCACTTACAACATCCCTGACCAAGTTCATTGACCAATATATCTTTTTTAAAAGTTTTAAGCAATAACACAAACAATATATATATCACAAACGTCGGTGGTTCAGTGGTAGAATACTCACCTCCGTCCCGGGTTTGACTCCCTGCCGACACAAAGTTATCTTACCTAATAGTGATTAGGGATGAATATTTCATGCATCCAATAAGAAAACGACATTACAGAAACAGATAAATGCTGACTATATTCTAAAGTTTAGTTGTTTTAGTTAACTACTTTTCCTATTATTGTCCGATTACTCTTCGTATTTTTTGACGTATTTATTAAAACTTTCAGTGAAAAATTATTTAAATAGATTTCAAATTAAAGAAGAACCTTAGGATTCTGAACATTTTACTATTAGTTTAAAAAAATAAAATTTGTAAGTTTACAATATTCGAATATGACTAAAAGTATAATCGTAATGATTTCATGTGACATGTTGGATTTAAGATAACGTCTGAAAAAGGTAATAAGATTATCTTATTACAAACCTATGTTACGGTAAAGTGTGAATACGTTTATACAGAAAGGATCACGAAGCGTGTTAAAGCCAGATGTATATCTTTCAAATGTAAAAAAATAATTAACACTGTGCTTGTGAAACATTAAAATTTAACATTGTTTAATCATTCTTTAAAGTGATGTAAATGTATTTTAGGGGGATTATAAATCATCCAAAAGTGTTAAAGACACGAAATTTAAATTGAATTATTTAACAGTTCAAGTTCTACTTGTATGTATATTATGGATTTCGCACAAAGCAACACGAGCGCTATCCGTCCCTAATTTAGCAGTGAAAGACTAGTGCTAGTCATAACCACCCACTATTGGGCTACTCTTTTACCAACGAATTGACCATCACATTATAATGCCCCCACGGCTGAAAGGGCAAGTACGTTTGGTGTGACAGGGATTCGAACCCGCGACCCAGAGA
>NW_013743954.1:0-2681 GCF_000517525.1 Limulus polyphemus
GTTGATATACAGAAGTACCATAGGTTGATGTATAGAAATACCACATGTTGATATACAGAAGTAACACATGTTAATATACAGAAGTACCACATATTGATATATAGAAGTATCACAGGTTGATATATAGAAGTACCACAGGTTGATATACAGAAGTAACACATGTTAATATACAGAAGTACCACATGTTGATATATAGAAGTATCACAGGTTGATATACAGAAGTACCACAGGTTGATATACAGAAGTACCACACGTTGATATATAGAAGTACCACATGGTGATATACAGAAGTAACACATGTTAATATACAGAAGTACCAAATGTTGATATATAGAAGTATAGCAGGTTGATATACAGAAGTACCACAGTTTGATATACAGACGTACCACAGGTTGATATACAGAAGTACCACAGGTTGATATATAGAAGTACCACAGGTTGATATACAGAAGTACCACATGTTGATATATAGAAGTACCGGAGGTTGATATATAGAAGTACCACATGTTGACATATAGAAGTACCACAGGTTGACATATAGAAGTACCACAGGTTGGCATATAGAAGTACCACATGTTGACATATAGAAGTACCACATGTTGATATATAGAAGTACCACAGGTTGATATATAGAAGTACCACATGTTGATATATAGAAGTACCACAGGTTGACATATAGAAGTACCACAGGTTGATATACAGAAGTACCACATGTTGATATACAGAAGTACCACATGTTGATATACAGAAGTACCACATGTTGATATATAGAAGTACCACAGGTTGACATATAGAAGTACCACAAGTTGATATACAGAAGTACCACATGTTGATATACAGAAGTACCACATGTTGATATACAGAAGTACCACATGTTGATATATAGAAGTACCATAGGCACAATCAGCACTCTAACAAGAAATGTGTATTTATATTTGTTTCACGATAAGGGTCAAACAAATTTAATATTTATATTTGTTTCACGATAAGGGTCAAACAAGTTTAATATTTATATTTGTTTCAACAATAAGTTGAATCCTTTCAAGTTCTAAATCTTTTCTTATCCCACTTCGAAATTTGAAGCTATAATATCAGATGTGGTATAACAAAGAACGTGTGTGTGGCTTCTCTCTGAATAACTTAGATTAAGAATCTGATTACCGGGTGTGTCCTGTAAATTGTGGCTACTTGAGCTACATGAAATGTAATATAGTAACACAAATAATAGCGTTTCGGTTATAATGTATGAATCATGAAATGTAAGTTATATTTGAAGAAACAATTCTTACCTCAGGCCAAACTGATCTGTATAGAATTGCATGTTGTTTGTTTGTTTTTCCGTTATTAGTTTTAGTGTCAGCAGCTTCACGTGCTTTTCCACGGTCCCTTAATTTGCATGTAATACTGAGTACGAGATTTAGTGAATCTTTCTATCAGAAAGGGGTAAACAAGTAACTGATAATTAACTCAAGTGAGGTAGTCAACATGTGCGATTGTAACACTGTCTTTGACGTCACAGTTCACTAAATAAGCCATTAATTATAATAAGTGCTTGTCCGATTAGTATAATAACAGCTAACTATCTTATCCTTAATCAGGCCCTGATTATACAAACGGAAATGATCAGAAGAGCGCTCACCTGTAACTTGGCCATGTTGGTGATATCGCTAACCAGGTTCAACCAGGATTAATGTTATTCAATGGCGTGTAAAGCTTAAATGTCATCCACCCGTCACCCTGGAGATTATCTCTCTCTATGCAGTTAAAAAATAGTGGAGGTTTTAGTAAATCACAACAATAAACCAGTAAGTGATAACTTCTGAAAATCGGTTTACCATGAATTACAACCAATAAACCAGTAAGTGATAACTACTGAAAATCGGTTTACCATAAATTACAACCAATAAGCCAGTACGTGATAACTTCTGAAAATCGGTTTACCATGAATTACAACCAATAAACCAGTAAGTGTTAACTTCTGAAAATCGGTTTACCATAAATTACAACCAATAAACCAGTACGTGATAACTTCTGAAAATCAGTTTTACCATAAATTACAACCAATAAACCAGTAAGGGATAACTTCTGAAAATCGGTTTACCATAAATTTCAACCAATAAACCAGTAAGTGATAACTTCTGAAAATCGGTTTACCATGAATTACAACCAATAAACCAGAAAGTAATAACTTCTGAAAATCGGTTTACCATGAATCACACCAATGTCTAATAACTTCTGAAAATCAGTTCGTCTAAGAATTACAGCCAATATATGATAGCTTCTGAAAATTAGTCCTAATATTTGTGTCTGCACATCTTTTCCAGTAGTGGTATAGTCCTGAACCTCGTGTTTGTTATGGAACTACAGTAAAATAATACGAGTCACATCTGTAGTGTTGAAGATTAGAAGTTACCATAACAAACTAGGTAGTGACTCGTATTATTTTACTGTAGTTAATCTGTAGTGTTGGTGATTAGAAGTTATACGTAGTTTGTTATGGAACTGCAGTAAAATAATACGAGTCACATCTGTAGTGTTGGTGATTAGAAGTAATGCCTAGTTTGTTATGGAACTACAGTAAAATAATACGAGTCACATCTGTAGTGTTGGTGATTAGAAGTAATACCTAGTTTGTTATGGAACTACAGTAAAATAATACGAGTCACATCTGTAGTGTTGGT
>NW_013743955.1:0-1302 GCF_000517525.1 Limulus polyphemus
GAACGTGTGCCGCAGTAATGTTCGTTGTGCTACTTGTGGCGATTGTCATAATGTCAAGGACTGCACTAAGCAGACTCCAGTGTGTTGTTTATGTGGGGGTGAACATTCGGCAGCATACAAGGGCTGTAAAAAATTCCAGGAGGCCAAGGAACTTCAAACTGTCAGAGTACAATCAAAATTGAGTTACACACAAGCAGTTCAACATGTAGCACAGAAAAAACAGCGTGTGGAAACAAATCCTCAGCATAAGGAACCACAGAAACCTCGATCTTCTGACAAAAGTAACAACAACACCTATCAACAGGTTAGTGCTTCAAACAGTAGTCGTATGTCACCTCAACTGTTTGAACAAATCGTTACTTTTGTAGCCAAAATCATTTCGATCGCTCAGGACCAGTCCTTTTGGCAAAAAAAAACTGCAGAAAAACGAGGATATCTTTCATAACCGAATTGGCAAGTACCATTTTTGGTTATGATATTAATCCCGACTCAATTTATGAACTGTACCAAGTAAGTGCTCCTACAAATAAACAATAGGCCCTTTACAAATATTACAGTGGAATGCCAGGGGCATTAAGGCTCATGATCCATTCCTTATACGATACATTGAAACTTACTGCATAAATCCCGATATTATCTGTATTCAGGAATCATTTCTCAAACCCCATATTAAATTCAGCATACACGGGTATAAACCTGTACAAAAAGATCGAGAACACTCAGCAAAGGGAGGGATACTAACCCTTTTCAAGAATCACTTTCTCTTTACTACCGTTACTTGTCCAGAAAATATAGAAGCTGTTGGGATTCAGTGTCAGAATTCTATGGGAAGTGTCACGATATTTAACATTTATAACCCTGGTGTTGCCATTGATCCGGTTGAGTATCGAGAGTTTTTTCTTCCTAATGCTATACTTTGTGGAGATTTCAATGCTCACAACCCATTATGGGGTGGAACAAAAACTGACTATCGAGGTCAGATTCTCGGTGATCTAGTTATGGAATCTGATAAAATGGTTTTAAATGACGGACGTGGGACATGTCTGGTTCGGGATAATCTCTCTCCTCTAGATCTCACTATTATAGACAGTAAACTTGCTAGTCTTGCTACCTGGGATGTTCTGGATGATGACCTAGGAAGTGATCATCTCCCAGTCATTACATCTCTTAAGATCCCTCTTGAAGTTAGGAGTACAACGACCTTCTGGAACTTTACCAAAGCAAACTGGCCTAACTTCCATATGTTCCTTGATTCTTCCGTTCAAAACATAGAAATGTTTTCTTCTGTTGAATCTGTACATT
>NW_013743956.1:0-3607 GCF_000517525.1 Limulus polyphemus
TAGAGGAAGTCTGGAGAACACTCGAGGCTTCACGAACGGACATGATCTTTCTAGAATCTCATGACGTGTTACTAGCGTCACGTTACTTCCGCTGTTGTAACAGAATGAAACAAACACAGCTTTCGTACACGTATTACTAATGGGTGCCACGTGGAATAACTAAAAACCACGTGAGTCAAATTTTTTACACTTGAACGACTAACATATGAAAGAGAAGTCCTCCGAGCCAAACACAAAATGTATAAACAACAATGAACTCATTAAAAGCGGCATATTTGCTGAATATTCACAATACTTCATTAGTATATGTTGTAATACGGTGTCAAAGCAAAACTCCCTTCTGTCTGTTAAAAGTGAATTAAAATACATGTACAGTACCGAGTCTGTTGTAATACGTAGGTGATCAGATTTGTAGGATAGTTAACCCTAAATATGCCTGTATTAGTTAACCCTAAATATACTTGTAACAACTTACAATATCATTTCATATCGTTGCGCTGTCCTTGAAAGTGTGTCGGTCAGTAGGGACAGACTGAGTAGTAACTAAAGTATATCACACGGTTTCATGCAACCAAACATATAACATTAAATTCTAATTTGTTAGTTATATTTTATAACATCTGTCTTTCACATAACTTTGTGTATAACAGACGTGAAAACTTCATCAAAATATGTTTGTAGCCTTCTTTCAGAATTTTTCACGCAAAGCTGCACGTGGGCTATCTGGTCTAGCCTTCCTAATTTTGAACTGACAGACTATTGGATCTCTGAATCGGGATTTAGATCCTTTGGGAGGGGGGGGGGAAGACCTGGGAGGGTCAGGTACTATCGAAGACCTTTTCCTGATGACCAGAAGGTTTGGTTTGTTTGTTTGGAATTTCGCCCAATAGACTAGAACGCCTTCACCTTTGACCTAACCGTGCTATTTAACCGTTAATCATATATCGCATACACAGCCCAAAAGTGCTAAGTCAACAAAACTCGTATTACAATTGGGAAAGAGTTTGTTTATCAACTTTTCCCGCAATAAGCACATCAAATAAAGTAGTTAATGAGCCAATTTACATGTTTTGTCACGTATTATCTTTCACACGACTTTAATGCAGAATTGAACTCGTATTTTTACTTCGCTTTAACTACCTTGTTTCGTTTTTAATCCTGAGAATTAAGCTTTTGTTGAATAAATAAATAAAATTTCTCATCGAACCAGCAAAGAAAATCTGTTTCTTTGTTATTTGGCAACAACACTTATATATACATGACTCCAGTTAAGGCAGTTTCTACAACACATCAATATAAAGTAACGTTCTAACACTGAGGAGTTGGAAAATGAGACGGTATTTTGGAGAAATAAATTCAGAATGGGATGATATTAAAAAAAATGCGATAGCCCAGATGATTCAATTGTTATTCTTTAGACATAAAGCGAAATAATGAATGGTACTATAACGTTTAGGGTTTTATGTTTTGTTTGTTAACCACAAGTTACACAATGGGCTGTCTGTGCTGTGTTCATCCCGAGTATCGAAACTCAGTTTCTAGCGTTATAAATCCGCAGACAAACCGCTGTGCCACTGGGAGGTCATAAAGTTTGTGAATATTATAGTTGTTACAATTTACGGCTGTAATATTAAGGTAATAAAATTAAAGTTGTTCATATTGATTTAAAAACGTTCATCTCATGTCAGTGATCTCAGACGTTTCACTTGTTTATTATCAAATTTTCTGTTTGTTTATTTATCATACAGATAAACTTAGGTCTGAATGGTGAGATAAGTAATCTTTACTACTTTATATTGTTTGCTTGTTTATGTGTTTTATCATTTGATTGTTTTACTCTCCTGTCGCCCTTCATTTGTTTATATACCATCGTATGATTCTGATTAGCCAATTGGGAGTTGTTTCGTGCCAGTAATCTGATATCATGCACGATCTAAAATCATGTTAGTTTGTTTGAAGTTAAAACTCGAAACTACACAACAGGCTATTTGTGCTCTGCCCACAATGGGTATACAAACCTGGTTTCTAGCATTTAAGTCCGACACACCGCTGTGCCACTGGGGGGCAGAAATCATGTAAAGAATATTTCTTTGGAAAATGAAAGATATATATTTCAAAAATCTCTTTAAACAACTGTAAAGAGACTGGATATAACATTAAACAGAATAAGACTAACCTGTAAAGAGACTGAATATAACACTAAACAGAATAAAACTAACCTGTAAAGACACTGAATATAACATTAAACAGAATAAAACTAACCTGTAGAGAGACTGAATATAACATTAAACAGAATAAAACTAACCTGTAAAGAGACTGAATATAACACTAAACAGAATAAAACCAACCTGTAAAGAGATTGGATATAACATTAAACAGAATAAAACTAACCTGTAAAGAGACTGAATATAACATTAAACAGAATAAAACTAACCTGTAAAGAGACTGAATATAACATTAAACAGAATAAACTAACCTGTAAAGAGACTGAACATAATATTAAACAGAATAAAACTAACCTGTAGAGAGACTGAATATAACATTAAACAGTATAAAACTAACCTGTAAAGAGATTGGATATAACATTAAACAGAATAAAACTAACCTGTAAAGAGACTGAATATAACACTAAACAGAATAAAACTAACCTGTAGAGAGACTGGATATAATATTAAACAGAATAAAACCAACCTGTAAAGAGACTGGATATAACATTAAACAGAATAAAACCAACCTGTAAAGAGACTGGATATAATATTAAACAGAATAAAACCAACCTGTAAAGAGACTGAATATAACAGGTTGGTTTTATTCTGTTTAATGTAGAGCAGGGATTCTCAACTTTTCCTCCATCATTAACCCCCTCGGCTTGATTTATTTCTCTATTTACCCCCTTACTTCCATACAAAAAATTCATAGCCATCATAAAGGGACAGAAAAACAAAAAAATATATTATTCAGGTTTTGCACAAAAATAGCAATATACATTCGTATCACCAAAAATAAAGAAAGTAAAACATTATTTTCTAAAGAAAAAAATATACAGTCCATTTTTATCACAAAAAATAAAACCAAACATAAACACCAGAAACTTTATCAGTGGGAATACTGCTGATTCATTGAGTCAATCAGTTTGTTTATGCGAGGAGCTGTTGATGACAATGCTACTCTCATATCGTCATCGGCTTTCAATCGGTTCCTGGCCTTTGTCTTCATTGCTACTAAACTTGAGAACCCTGATTCACATAAGTATGTAGTGACAAAAGGAACAAGCACTTGGAAGGCATGCTGAGTGAGGAGTGGACCCTGATTCACATAAGTATGTAGTGACAAAAGGAACAAGCACTTGGAAGGCATGCTGAGTAAGGAGTGGACCCCGATTCACATAAGTATGTAGTGACAAAAGGAACAAGCACTTGGAAGGCATGCTGAGTAAGGAGTGGACCCTGTTTCACATAAGTATGTAGTGACAAAAGGAACAAGCACTTGGAAGGAGTGGGAATGAATCTGCGAGTTTTACCCAAACATGAACACCAACCTTTTCAAATTCTTCTCTAAGAGTAGCTGAGGATTGAAGATCAATCAGCTCCTCTATTGCTGGGTCATC
>NW_013743957.1:0-3439 GCF_000517525.1 Limulus polyphemus
ACACAGTATCGTTAAATCTTGTGGCTTATAATTGAAAATACACAGTATTGTTAAATCTTGTGGCTTGTTTTGATAGTACACAGTATTGTTAAATCTTGTGTCTTCTTTTTGACAGTACACAGTATTGTTAAATCTTGAATCTTTTTATTGATAGTACACAGTATTGTTAAATCTTGTGTCTTATTATTGATAATACACAATATCCTTAAATTTTGTGGTTTCTTACATACAGTACATAGTATCGTTAAATCATGTGGCTTGTTAGTATCGTTAAATCTTGTGGCTTGTTATTGAGAGTACACAGTATCGTTAAATCTTGTGGCTTCTTATTGACAGTACATAGTATCGTTAAATCTTGTGGCTGGTTTTGATAGTAAACAGTATCGTTAAATCTTTTGGCTTGTTATTGATAGTACACAGTATTGTTAAATCTTGTGTCTTCTTATTGATAGTACATAGTATCGTTAACTCTTGTGGCTTGCTAGTGATAGTATACAGTATCGTTAAATCTTATGTCTTCTTATTGACACTACACAGTATTGTTAATTCTTGTGTCTTCTTATTGATAGTAACCAGTATTGTTAAATCTTTGTCTTCTTATTGATAGTACACAGTAACGTTAAATATTGTGTTTTCTTATTGATAGTACACAGTATCGTTAAATCGTGTGGCTTATTATTGAGAGTACACAGTATCGATAAATCTTGTGTCTTCTTCTTGATAAAATACAGTATTGTTAAATCTTGTGTCTTCTTATTGACAGTACAACGTATTGTTAAATCTTGTGTCTTCTTTTTGACAGTACACAGTATTGTTAAATCTTGTGTCTTCTTATTGATAGTACACAGTATTGTTAAATCTTGTGTCTTCTTATTGATAGTACACAGTGACGTTAAATAATGTGTTTTCTTATTGATAGTACACAGTATCGTTAAATCCTGTGGCTTATTATTGATAGTACAAAGTATAGTTAAATCTTCTTGCTTGTCATTGACAGTACACAGTATTGTTATATATTGTGTCTTCTTATTGACAGTACACAGTATCGTTAAATCTTGTGGCTTCTTATAGACAGTACACAGAATCGTTAAACCATGTGGCTTGTTAGTATCGTTTAATCTTGTGGCTTGTTATTGATAGTACACAGTATCGTTAAATCTGGTGGCTTCTTATAGACAGTACACAGTATCGTTAAATCATGTGGCTTGTTAGTATCGTTAAATCTTGTGTCTTCTTATTGACAGCACACAGTATCGATAAATCTTGTGTCTTCTTCTTGATAAAATACAGTATTGTTAAATCTTGTGTCTTCTTATTGACAGTACAAAGTATTGTTAAATCTTGTGTCTTCTTTTTGACAGTACACAGTATTGTTAAATCTTGTGTCTTCTTATTGATAGTACACAGTATTGTTAAATCTTGTGTCTTCTTTTTGACAGTACACAGTATTGTTAAATCTTGTGTCTTCTTATTGATAGTACACAGTGACGTTAACTATTGTGTTTTCTTATTGATAGTACACAGTATCGTTAAATCCTCTTGCTTGTTATTGACAGTACACAGTATTGTTAAATATTGTGTCTTCTTATTGACAGTACACAGTATCGTTAAATCTTGTGGCTTCTTATTCACAGTACATAGTATCGTAAAAATATTGTTGCTTGTTAGTGATAGTACACAGTATCGTTAAATCTTGTGGCTTGTTATTGATAGTACACAGTATCTTTAATTCTTTAGGCTTGTTAGTGATAGTACACAGTATCTTCATATATTGTGTCTTCTTATTGATAGTACACAGTATCGTTAAATCTTGTGTCTTCTTATTGACAGTACATAGTGTCGTTAAATCTTATGGCTTGTTAGTGATAGTTCACAGTATCGTTAAATCGTGTCCTTTTTCTGACAGTACACAGTATTGATAAATCTTGTGTCTTCTTATTGTCAGTACACACTATCGTTAAACTTGTGGCCTTTTATTGATAGTACACAGTGTCGTTAAATTATTTGGCTTGTTAGTTGTAGTACACAGTATCGTAAAATCTTGTATCTTCTTATTGACACTACACAGTATTGTTAAATATTGAATCTTTTTATTGATAGTACCCAATATCGTTAAAACTTGTGGCTTGTTAGTATCGATAAATTTTGTGGCTTCTTATAGACAGTACACAGAATCGTTAAACCATGTGGCTTGTTAGTATCGTTTAATATTGTGGCTTTTTATTGATAGTACACAGTATCGTTAAATCTGGTGGCTTCTTATAGACAGTACACAGTATCGTTAAATCATGTGGCTTGTTAGTATCGTTAAATCTTGTGTCTTCTTATTGACAGTACGCAGTATCGATAAATCTTGTGTCTTCTTCTTCATAAAATACAGTAGTGTTAAATCTTGTGTCTTCTTATTGACAGTACAAAGTATTGTTAAATCTTGTGTCTTCTTTTTGACAGTACACAGTATTGTTAAATCTTGTGTCTTCTTATTGATAGTACACAGTGACGTTAAATATTGTGTTTTCTTATTGATAGTACACAGTATCGTTAAATCTTTTGGCTTGTTTGTGATAGTACACAGTATTGTTAAATCTTGTGTCTTCTTTTTGACAGACACAGTATTGTTAAATCTTGTGGTTTTTTTATAGACGGTACACATTATTGTTAAATCTTTTGGCTTCTTATAGACAGTACACATTATCGTTAAATCTTTTGGCTTTTTTCTGATAGTACACAGTAGCGATAAATCTTGTTTCTTGTTATTGACAGTACACAGTATTGTTAAATCTCGTGTCTTCTTATTGACAGTACACAGTAATGTTAAATGTTGTGGCTTGTTATTGATAGTACACAGTATTTTTAAATCTTGTGTCTTCTGATTGATAGTACACAGTGACGTTAAATATTGTGTTTTCTTATTGATAGTACACACTATCGTTAAATCGTGTGGCTTATTATTGATATTACACAGTATCGTTAAATCTTGTGTCTTCTTATTGATAATACACAATATCCTTAAATCTTGTGGTTTCTTACAGACAGTACACAATATCGTTAAATCTTGTGGCTTGTTAGTGTAGTTAAATTTTGTGGCTTCTTATAGACTGTACACAGTATCGTTGAATCATGTGGCTTGTTAGTATCGTTAAATCTTTGACTTGTTATTGAGAGTACACAGTATCGTTAAATTTTGTGGCTTGTTTTTGACAGTACACAGTACTGTTAAATCTCGTGTCTTCTTATTGACAGTACACAGTATTGTTAAATCTTGTGTCTTCTTATTGACAGTACACAGTATCGTTAAATCTTGTGTCTTCTTATTGATAAAACACAGTATTGTTAAATCTTGTGTCTTCTTATTGACAGTACATAGTATCGTTAAATCTTGTCGCTTGTTAGTGTAGTTAAATTTTGTGGCTTCTTATAGACTGTACACAGTATCGTT
>NW_013743958.1:0-4441 GCF_000517525.1 Limulus polyphemus
GAGTTGCTTTTCAAATATACCGACACTGTGTTGTATTTTTTCCACAACCTGGAAATTATATTTTATGGTATTTCAAATTTTGAAGCAACAGATTTTTTAATGTTCTCACTTTTAACATTTTAAAGCCTGCTATAGCACGTTTTCAATAAAAGTAGTCAGTGTTCCCTAATCTTTATACGTGTTACTCTAGCAAAAATCAACAACGTATATTACAGAAACATGATTGCATACTATAAAATAAAGCAGTCTGCTGGTCTATAGATACTTTTTAAAGATATATGAGAGCATTCGAGCTTTATAATAACAATGTTCCAGGACCTGTGCTGCCTTGGAACTTATTCCTCCACTGTCCTTCGTGCTCATTCGAATGACCATAATTATGCACCACTGACCGACAACGCAGTTTCTGTTGTAACAGGTTACTGTGAAGAATGGATAGATCAGTTTTAGACCACACGTTTAGAAAAACGTTTTATAAATCCTCCAACTGCACACGGATGTCGGATTCCAAGATCAGGTTTAAGAAGACCAAAAGTCATTATGGCTGCATCTAAAAGACGGAACAGATATATGAGACTGGTCGACTTCAGTTTCTTTCGGTCACCTTTTCGATGAAAACAGTTGTTAATTTCGACAGTGGCTGGAAGTTGGGAGTCTTTGCCAACTTCAAGTTCTTGTTAACGAAATCAGGAGCTATGCCCAACTTTATTACAAATAAAATCTTGGATGAGAAAGTTTTTTTGTTTGTAATTACTGCCTTCACTTTAAGATAAATTTGGTATCCTTTGTTGTTCTAAACAATGTACAGCTCAAGTTTTTTTCTACCATGGATAATATTGAAATCTCTTGTATTTTGGCTCTACATCGCTTAACAATCTCACTGTATGAAAAAAGCCTTCAGTCATAAGTCTACTGTGGCGGCATTGCACTGTCGAATGGTATGGAATACGCAGTGAACCAAATATATAGATGCTAAATATGTCGCCTGTGGCAAAACGGCTTTGACGCCACTGCATTAACACAAAAAAAATTGCTGATAATTTTGTATTTGTACTGTATTGAAGTATTATGTGTGATCCACAGGTACAAATGGCTTATTATGTTAAGGGAATTTTCTTGAATATCAAAAACTGAACACGTGAAACATACCCGTGATTGGGTTTCCATCAGGAGCAACTGGGTTCCAAGTTAACGTAATAGAACTGGATGTACTTGTCGCAACTCTTAGTTGTGGTGTGATCGGTGGATCTGTGATAAAAAAAAATGAAATTAATTTTAGGATAATCTTCAGGGAGTGAGAAATTGGTGGCTATATTCTTTACATTTGTGTTATAAATTTGAGATTCTTATCGTTAAACAAATTGAATCAACACACTTACCTGTTTTTTTTTTCTATGACGTGATTATATCTTAACATTTAATTAAACGCATTTTAAAGTATTATACTATCTAAACATTTGTAACAAGAAATTTTCCGAAGGTAGAAAGGAGGGGGTATGTTTTTTGTTGATATATGTCTAAAATACAAAATGGAAATATAAAACTACTTCTTTTAGATTTCTAAAATTTGTAGAAAGAATTCATCCGAAAGAAGTTCCGTTCCACTTGCTGTTATGGTCCTGTAATGCGATGTGAAATTATGGAGTTTCACATTCTAAAGCTTGTTACAACAATTCCTCTAAAGAAAGTAGTTCCATTCTTTCGCTTCTTCATGTCTGTATCGCGATGTGGAAAAATGGAATTGCTTAACTTACCACTTTCTAAAGTTTGTAACAGCAATTCTTCCGAAGGAGGACCAGATCCTTTGCTGTTATGTGCCTGCACTATAATGTTATATTTGGTGAACCGGCTTAGTCCGCTCAGATGACACTCTTCTTTAAAACCTGGCTGGATTTCCAAAGATTTGTACACATACCCATCTGACGAAGACGCTTTCTTGTAACCTACATAGTAGCCTAACAGGATACCGTGCTGTAATTTCTGATTGGGTGGCTGTTGGAATACATCATGTATCTTTTGTTTTTAAATCAGCAGTTCTAAGTTCTAAGCACACTTAACATTTACTTGCATATCAAAATTATTTGTTAAGTAGTGACTACTTTGTAGTAGTAAATTAAAAGCTACTTTAAAAAAAAGTATTATTTCTAGAAATTTAGGAAATCATATTTTTATAGGAAAATATCGATAGTTTGTTTGTTTGTTTGAAGTTAAGCACAAAGCTACACAATGGGCTATCTGTGCTCTGCCCACCACGGATATCGAAACCCGGATTCTAGCGTTGTAAATCCGCAGATATACCGCTGTGCTACTGGGGGGGGGCAATATCGATAGATTCATATCATAAGTATGCAGTATATTGGTAGAATACATCGTTCTAATGAACTGAGTGTTTATATATTTAATAGTTTTGACAACACTGTTAACTCACACTATTTCATATTCTTGGTTAGATGCCAACTCATTTTAATAGGCTCCCCAGTGGCATAGCGGTATGTCTGCGGACTTACAACGCTAGAAACCAGGTTTTGATACCCGTGGTGGGCAGAGCACAGATGGTTCATTGTGTAGCTTTGTGCTTAACAACAAACAACAACATTTTTATAGATCTGCGTTTAAATTGTATTGATATTTTATTTTGAGTGACCTTTACCAAGCTTTTACATTATGTAAGATCTATACTGAGTTATCTAGGTTGTTTTAAGTTGTATATGCTGACGTTTCTAGAATTCTTTATTTCAAATGGTCAACACTTTTTTGTCTTACTTTTTGCTTGAAG
Source organism: Limulus polyphemus (assembly GCF_000517525.1). Lineage (NCBI taxonomy): Eukaryota > Metazoa > Arthropoda > Merostomata > Xiphosura > Limulidae > Limulus > Limulus polyphemus. Next base: position 2,777 of record NW_013743958.1, read on the forward strand.
CAATCAGAAATGAATTGTTTAATTTCATTTTAATGACCTGCAATAATTTCTTAAATTTTTGGTGGTGTTTATCTTTTATTTCCCAGAGATTTAATTACACGTGAACATAATTCTCAAATAAAAATATGCTTTTTACTTACCTTCCATGTAATCTTCAAAGACTTCGAGCTCGTTGCTTCACCACGGACTTTCATTGGAGGGCCCTCTGGTGCTGAAATTTATTAAAATTTCACATCAGTTGACAAGTTGTATTGTCTTACAGTTCAAAAAATAAAGCAGTGGGTGAGCTGTTTTACAGATCAGTTATTTATTCATGTTTCTACAGCTCTAACTGATATAATATAATAAATTATGTTATCAACATCTCAAAAAGTAATACGCTATTTAAGTTTTAAGTAAGTCTTATAAGATGGGTCATTAACTGAATGCAGTTATTTAACATTTTAAGTTAGTCGTAGTTCATTTTTTGTCATTTTAGAAATATACTTTTAGAAAGAAATGTAGAGATTAATGTTCCCTCTAATGTTTTCAATCCATGTGCGGATTGAATTTTTTATGTGCACCACTATGAAAGCAATGTACGGATGTGCTACCAGGTTTTTTATTTAAGGGGTAGGTATTTTTAGATCATCGACCTAACTGGTTCATTAGGCCGATTTGTAATGCTACCAGTTAATTATTTGGGCTTTAGGCCTATCGACTGCCAGGGTCATTAAGGCCGTCAACGTGTTGAGACTCCTCACCATTGCTAAGGATGTGCGCGGCTGGCATTCCAATTCCAGCGACAAAAATATTCATTCGTTTTCACGCTTAGACCAAACTTCCCAAGAGAAATTCACCAATATTTTGGTGCAGATAGCCCTGGTGCTTTACGCCATAAAATCCCAACAATTAAGTTTAATTCTCCAAATTAATCTGTTAAAGGGTCAGATTCCTAACTAATCACTAAAATGGCTAGGCTTTATGTTTCTAATTTATTTGATGTTTTTTTATGATTTAAAGACAGTTTTAATAAATTAAAATCTTATTAATAATCTAGTATATTCAATATTGTTTACTTTGGAAACGGCCCGGTTAGAGCGCTCGACTCACAATCTGCGGGTCGCGGGCTCGAATCCCCGTCACACCAAACATGCTCGTTATAATGTGACGGTCAATCCCACTATTCGTTGGTAAAAGAGTAGCCCAAGAGTTGGTGATGACTAGCTGCCTTCCCTCTAGTCTTACACTGATAAATTAGGGACGGCTAGCGCAGATATCCCTCGTGTAGCTTTACGCGAAATTAAAAACAAACAAACAATACTTTGGGAACTTAAATTAAAAGAAGTATTATTGTTCCAGAAAGGTGCTACCTTCTTCTTCGGTCTTGGCTTCTACATCCGTGCTCGGGTCACTAATACCCAGTCCGTTTTTAGCTAGTACTCGAAGGTTGTAAACACTGGCCGGCTTAAGGCCAGATATTATGGCGTCTGTTTCTGTTCCAGATATTGTAACATTGGAAGTCTCTTTCTGCCATTTTTCTGAAAAATAACACACAAAATTACTATATGTTTAATAAAAAGTTATTGATGATATCAAATTGCTCTACCCTCATTGGTCTACCCATTAACTCATTAAACCTATCCTAGCCTTGAATACCAGTTAGTCTTAGACTCTTCTCGCTCT